>NW_026126825.1:0-225801 GCF_943737965.1 Phodopus roborovskii | reverse complement strand
CGTCATGCCTGCCTGAGAGCCTAAATGAAAGCTGTGCTTTATCTGACCACTCAACATCATTGGTTTACTTTTTAAAATCTGGTGTTCTATTGCCAATCTGGTAGAACCATGCTTTTCTGGAGTAAGAAAACTGCAGCTATATGCAACTGTGTCTAAATGTTGCTTGTGGACGTTTAATATCTCTGTGAGCAGCTGGTTATGGGCCAGTTGTGTGTGTGTGTGTGTGTGTGCGCACGCACGTGTGTGTGTGTGTGTGTGTGTGTGTGTGTGTGTGTATGGTATTTTTTTTTTTTTTGATTTCAGTAAGACTACATGCTGTTATAAAACAGGAGTTGTTTCTTTGTAATGGTTTGGAGTCAAATGTCTGGAAAATCATGGCGAACAAATGTGCATTTGGGATTCAAAATTTATCAGGTCTGGTCAGCATACACTTAGCTTTGTGTGTTTTAGAGGCAGTCCTACCTTAGTTAAATTCTATTTTGTGAAACAAGCTATCTCCAAAACATTTGTAAATCCTTTGTGTTACAAATTTACTCCTGTAGATCACTGCTAAATAGTGAAGTGCTACTTTACATGAGATGTCTTTTAGCATGCAGAAAATTAACAATAAATGGATCTTGCACATAAAAGTAAAATGCAAAGTGCTGAACTAAAAAGATACTTACCTAAAAGACCTCTGGAAGTTTGTCGCCATACTTTCAGTGGGTGCACCAAAAGTATGTAGAAGTTGACTAAATAGATGTTTCTACACATACCTCCCTGCTCTCAGTGCTCAGAGCAGATACGGCCCACAGAACAGTTATTTAGAGGCCTGTCTCTCACTTCTGGGAATTTTATGGACTGTATGGACAACTCAGGAAATACCTCCACACTGGATCTCATACCTCACCATCTCCCACTACCCATTTGAGGACAGCAGACCCTCACCACCATGCTGTGGTTTCCAATTTGCCATTCCTAAAGCACAGTACACAAAACCACTGCCTCCAGTTTCTCTTCAAATCCAGGCCAGAATGGCTCTCCACTTCTTCTGACAGGCAGGTCACCTTGGGGTCTGATTGGCTAGTAAGGCCTTAGTTATAAGAGTACTTCACAGCTGGATGCAGAGTGCTTAAGGACACATTAAAATGGGTCCTGATTGCCTTCTACCACAGACAAAGACTTTTCTATGTCAGCAGAGATGTGCATTTATAACACTTGTTCTATAGCTGACCCCTGCTATCTTCCTGCAGTTCACAGGAATTTTCCTTTTCTTCCTCCTAGACACAGTGTGGCTAGTTAACTATACATACTTAAGTGGGTTGAGTTATTCCTGGTGAACAAGTTGATGGGAGCTCAGAATATTTATTTACTACACAGAGATTTAGGTATAGTAAAAATTGATATTTGTTATTTGGTTTAACACTGAATTTATGGAACTAAAGTAACTATTTTACCCTGGTTGTCTTGGGGAACTGCAGACAATCAGGAAAGAAAAGCAGGTACCAGATCTCAAAAAAAAGATATTATGTCTTTCTTCCTCAGATAGCTGGATGATGGCTCCATGGATGTAGAGTTTTATCCCTGAAACTGAGAGCAAACACTTGGCAAATGCATAATAATGAGAAGAGTAGTCTTCATGGAAAATTGAATATTTGGAGAGGAATTGAACTAGGAAGTATGTATTTGTGAGCACTATTGTAAGCAAATACATCTTCACTGATAAGATGAAAAGAAAAAGAAAACAAAAACCTACCTCGACCAGAGGGACCATGTTATTTGTGGGTCGAGGTGGGCTAGAATCTGAAAATAAATGGGTAAGAAAGAAGGAATGAGACAAGCAATGGATTTTCAAGGTCTCAATTTTGTTAGGCAAAAGAGAAGTTTTTAAAGCAAAATAGGGAGGAAGTGGGGAGGGGGTAACTGTGCCCAATATGGGGCTCTGGTAATGTCCTAGGCCATAAACCCTCAGACCATAAATGTCTGCTTATCTCAATTCCTGCTGTCTGGTTCACCTCAGTTCCTGGGTTAGTGAAACAGACTGCTTGTTTAAGAAGTTTTCTGTTTTACCAAGATAAGCCTCAAGCAGAGTTTTAAGGTGTAAGTAATTCTGCAAGAGGATGTGACTCAAGGCCGGTTCCCAACAAAAACCAAGTACATTATTCAATGTTCTCTACAAGAAACAGAATGTATGATGAATCTCACCATATATGTAGAAGGTGGATTTATTATAATGTCTCACAAGCTGTGATCTAGTTAGTCCAACAATGGTTGCCTACCAATGGGAATCTTAGAGTACAGAGGTTTTTTAGTTTATCAGGATGGATGTCTCAGCTGGTCATTATATACAAAACTTGCAAAGACATGGGCTCTGATGGTAGTAAACGAATACATTTGGTAGCCAGAGCAAGGGTTAGCAGCCAAAGAGGGAGAGCTTCCTCCTTCAATACCCAGTATACATGCTGGCTACCACTAGAAGGTGGATCTGGATTCTTCCTTTATCTGATTTGTTTTGTTTTGTTTTTTGTTGTCAAAACAGGTTTATCAGAGCAGCCTCCTGGAACTCTGAGTCTGGCCTCAACCTCAGAAATTCAGGCTGCCTCCTTTGTCCTGGGATTAAACATGTTCACTATCACCAAGCAGTTAAAAGTGCAGATCTCATCATCTATATCCTTACATGGCTTCTGTGTGCTTTGGCAGTCCTGGAATTTAGTCTGCCAGTCTGATTTTTCTCAACCGGTATTTGTGTATGCATTCCAAATTTTCATGAGTTCATTTGACCTCCAATAACTCCTTTTGTCCTTAAGACATTACCTTTCCTGCTACAGGATGCCTGTGTCTTGATGATGATTGTCTCCTATCTAAATAACTATAGATTTGGCCTAGACAGGTTTGCATGCACCCTGAAGGAAGGGAGTAAGTGTAGCTATGGGGGAGCAGGAAGGCAGATAGTATGTGCAGTTATGAAGTGCCTTCGGAATTAAAGGAAGTAATTTTTTTTTCCATTCATACATACCCCCTTCCATTGCCCCAACTTTTTTTGAATACTTATTTTAAATATCCTGTGGGATTGACCTGGCCTATAGTGTTCCTCAAGGGGACCCCTGTTTTTAAGCAATTTTTGGATAAATATTCATTTATGGTTTCCTATGTTTTTTTCTATAATGTGGAAGCTACGGCCTCTGAACATGGAGCTAAATATCTTCCCAAATGTTTAGGCTTTTTAAATCTAGAGAAAGAATATATTTATTTCCTCATTGATTACTCATTACAAGTATGTCCCAATTAACACTCTTTAATTTCTGCAATCTAATGAAATGTATCTACTATACCAGTGTAAAACTGGGGATGATAGCTTCAATGGGAACTTCAACGTCTGAAAATGACTGTTCCAAAACACAGATGGGTGTATAACAAGAGAGAACCAAAGTACAAAAAGTTCTAGAATTAACTTAGGGATATAGAGACTGAGAGAAATAATTTTCCTAAAGCTTAGGACTATTTGTTATTGATGCAATTCTTTTGTCTAGATAAACTATAACTTCAGTAAAAAGATTCAAATATGCTACTATAGCTTTGTATATTCCTATACTTGCACTTTTATTATCTCTTTTATTAGTAAAGTTTGTTATAAAACCTAATATTTATGTGTTCTTGTGAATATGCAATCTGTATATTCAATGCATTCCCCATAAAATCCCAGCAAGATTCTTCACTGACCTTGAAAGGATAATACTCAACATTATGTGAAAAAAAAAAAGACCCAGGATAGCTAAAATGACCCTGTGCAATAAAGGTTCTTCAGGAGGCATCACCATCCTCAACTTCATGAACTACTCTAGAGCTATAGGGCTGATAACCCCCTGGTATTGGCACAAAAATAGACAGGTATACCAATTTAATCAAATAAAAAATCCTGATATTAAACCTAATACCTACAAACACCTGATTTTTGACAAAACCCTGAAAGTATAAAAGGGAGGAGGAAAGCATCTTCAACAAATGTTGCTAGCACAACAGGATGATGGTGTGTATAAGAGTGCAGATAGACCCATGTCTATAGCCATGCACAAAACTCAAGTCTAAATGGATCGAAGAGCTCAACATAATTCCAACCAGATGGAACTTCTTAGAATAGAACCATTGAACAACTGGTAGAGGAGACCACTTTCTGAACATAACTCCAGGAGTACATACAATGAAATCGACAATTAATAAGTGGGACTTCTTCAATAATAGGTTCTGTAAGGCAAAGGACACAGTGGACAAGACCAGACTGGAAACTGATCTTCACAACCCTACATCTGACAGAGGACTGATGTCCAAAATATACAAAGAATTGAAGAAAATAGTCACGGAAATACCATGCATGGCCAAAGAACGTTAGACATGAGCAGTAGACTCCAAGATCCTCAAGTAACACCTGCCCCATTTCCTCATCCCCACACAAAGACACATCTCCCTTTGGGTTGAAATGAGAGGATGAAATGAATGGGGCTTCCCCCTGACCCTACACAGAATTCCTGTTCCTCCATGGACACCTTGACCTCTGCAATTTATTAAATTCAAAGGAATCCAGCCCTCCAACTCCAGGAGAGGTTTCCCCTTGTATTGTGGTTTCTAGTTGATTTTCTCCCTTCTGTGTACCAGCCAGATAATCTCTGGTGTCCTAAAAGCCAACCGCTCTGGAGGTGCCACCTGTCTCCAATTCTTTTCCAACAATACTCTCTGGAACACACTCCCAGCCACCACTCTGAAGCACAAGTCCTCATTGATCTCAGACCAAGCTGGTGAGTTCAATGATAGGTTTCAGCTGTCATCTCCCTCACTATTAGCAACAGGAGACACAGCCGACTGTCTCTCATGTACTAGAGTGTGTGTGTGCACCTGGTTCCACCACAGCAACTACTGCTGTCATTTTTGGGACTAATGTTTATACTTATTTTGCAGCACTTTAGAATTTGACTTGAGATTTATACCTGGGGAAGTGAAGTAGTTCCTTTTCGTATTAGAGATGCTACAGCTTACTAGTCTGTAATTAACTGAGTATTCATCTCTGAATTTAAGCGCTGGTGGCTCAGCTATAAAGTGGATTCATGAAGATGGAATGCATATGGTGTAATATATTTCTCTTATTTTTCTGCATTTGTCTCAATGTAATTGTGAGTAAATGGAGGATCAACACTTCCATTCTTTGCCTGACTGACAGCAAAGTACTTACCTAAGTTTTTAAATTTTGTTTTCATTTCTGTGGAGATGCCATGGCTGGTGTGGAACTCCTGGGTATATGGTAGCCTACTTTACTGTCTCACATTCTGGGATAGCTAGGATAGCTATATCATGGTTACAGGTACCTCACTACTCATCTTTAAATTGCACGTGGAGAAAGAATGATACTTGATATCTACCTGTTAGGGTTAGGGATTGATATTTCTTTTTAGAGGTGTCCCATGTATGTGAGTGTGTATGTACCCTACGCCTGCTTTTGTTGCTGTTCAATGTTGCCCTTGCAAGTTTTTATTTTTCAGTTCACAAAATACTCCCAATATTAAAATGTTTTTAAAATAATGAGGATATTGTTTGCAATACTTTGTTGACTAAGAATAGATATTAAAGATGATAAGGATTTGATTTGATCTGTTTTTTTTTCTGGTAGAAGTTTTTTGTGTCAGTCTTTGGGTGTCTTCCTTCCTTATACTAGGTTTCATACAGTGCACATTCATCTTGAGCTCTCTATGTACCATAAAGGACCTTGCAGTCCTAATTCTCCTGCCTCTATTTCCTAAGTGCTGGAAGACAACAGTATGCAACTTTGGCTCTCAGAATGTGTGTGTGTATGTGTGTGTGTGTGTGTGTGTGTGTGTGTGTGTTTTGAGAAAGAGGTTTACTATGTTGCCTAGACTGGACTCAAACTCTGGCTGCCTCCTTCCCTTAACCTACTTGGTTATTGGAATTACAGGTAGTTCAAGGTTGAGGCACCAGACCACTGATGGCCTTGTTTTTAAAAAGGTGTCCCACAGGAAGTGTGGAAATGACCGCCATTGTAGCTAAAGATACTTAATCGTTGTTCTCTGTAGTTATACAGAAGTTACATTATTTAGGGCTTTTTTTTTTTAATCTACAGGAAAGAAAATGCAAATATAAAAGAATTTAGCAGGGCAGTGGGTGTAGCTTGGGGGTCCATGCAGGGCCCTAAAGGACCCCCTTTCTTTTAATATAAACTAACACCTGTCTTAGGTGACAGAGGATATCAGCATAATTCTTTCCCGTCATTGGAGAGGTCACACAGGCCTGTAACCTTCCTGGATTAGGTTGGATATTTGCCCCCTCTGTCTTACCCATCACTGGCTAATAGTTTGTCAGCCACACGTGGGCAGAGGCATTTTCAACATCACCAAAAATGCGGCCTGCCAGCTGTAGGAGGCAGTCTGCAAATTCTGAATAGGGCTCAGATGGTTGCTGCAAGACCTTGAATATTTGATCTCCTGCAGCCACATTAGGCAAGGCTTCCCAAGCTCTAGTAGCAACAGCAGTACTTTGTGCATAGACCTATAGGTCAAAAAGAATTTGAGTTGCAAGGTTAGCATATTGCCCTCCACTTGTTGCGCTCATGAGCATATCTGAATTCCTAGCAGGAAATCTGGCAACAGCATTACTTTACGCAGTTTCCTTGCAAAATTCTTTGAAATTCACCTCTCCAGAGAAAATAGTCACCCCCACTCAGCACGGCTCTACAGAGCTGCATACAATCACTAGGGGTAAAATTTAACGCTGCAAAAGACTCAAAAATTGTCTGAGTAAAAGGAGCATGGGCCCATAAGCAGTGACAGCCTCTTTATGCTGTTTTATATCCTTAAAATTTAATGGGCTGTGCTCCCTAACCCTGTTATCTGAGGATCCACTGTCTCAATCACTGGAAACACATCTCTTTCCTTTTCTATCACTTCTACCTTCTTCTAAATCTTGTACTTCCTCAAAAAGTCCTATTCATCTATGCCATTTCTTGTTTTACTTTATGGCAATGAATTTTTTAGATGTCTTGTTTTAATCCTATTGCCCTGCCTTTTCAATAGGACCACTAATTGCCCGCTGAGCTTTTCCTTACACTTACTGGAACCAATCCTTCAATACACCCTCATTCACTTACTTTTGCTGGCCGGCCTTCGAGGGCGATCTCTTAGGTGATCCTTTCTTTCCCAATCTCGGTGGGACCTCCACATGTAGCGCCCGTGCTACCATCTCTACCATGAGTCGGGTGAAGGCCTAGAGGTTGGAAATAAAGACAAGACAGCGAGTCATTCGTTCAATGGCAAAGTTGGAACACCAAATGCCGAGTGCTGTTTATTGAGGGGGAAGAACGGGCTTAAATACCAACTTATTGCACAGTGGAAAATTACAGGAATTTTTTGGCTTAGCTGCTCCCTGTGTTGTCACGAGGTGTATGTCACAAGATGTGTTTCATGAGATGTGTGTCACAAGATGTGTTGTCACGAGATGTGTTGTCACGGGAAGAGTACCAACAAAAGCCTTGGTGCAGGGAGTTCCTGACAACAGTTTCAGGCTAGCTCAAGGTGCCTTGGGGTTACATACAGGGCCCTACACAGTGGTGGTTCTGAAAGGGTCACACATTGTGGAATAAGATGTTTCTCAAAGTTGTTTTGATTTGCATTTCCCTGATAGCTAAGGATTTAGAGCACTTTCTTAATTGTGTTTCAGCCTTTTATCTATTGAGAATTCTTTCTTTGATTCTGTACCCCAATTTTACTAGTGTTATTTGGTGTTTTGTTGACTAGTTTGGAGATCGGTCCTTTGTCAGATATAGGATTGGTGAAAATCTTTTCCCAGTCTGTGGGCAGCCTTCTGGTCTTCTCCAATGTGTCCTTTGCTTTACAGAAGCTTCTCAGTTTGAAGAGGTCCCATTTATTAATTGTTGCTGTCAGTGTCTATGCCCCTGGAGTTATGTTCAGGAAGTGGTCTCCTATACCAATTTGCTCAAGGGTAACCCCTAATTTCTCTTCTAAGAGGTTCAATGTGGCTAGTTTTCTGTTGATGTCTGTGATCCATTTGGACTTGAGTTTTGTGCATGGTGACGGACATGGGTCTATCTGCAGTCTTCTACACACCATAATCCAATTGTGCCAGCACCATTTGTTGAAGATGCTGTCCTCGACCCATTGTATTCATTTAGCAGCTTTGTCAAAAATCAGGTGTTCATAGGTTTGTGGGTTAATTTCAGCAATTTCTATTTGATTCCATTGGTCTACATGTCTATTTTTGTGCCAATGCTAGGCTTGTTTCAGAACTATAGCTCTGTAGTAGAGCTTAAAGTAAGGGATGGTGATGACTCCTGAAGTTTTTTTTTTTTTTTATTGCACAGGGTTGTTTTGGCTATCCTGGGTCTTTTGTTTTTCCATATAAAGTTGAATATGATCCTTTCAAGGTCAGTGAAGAATTGTGGTCAGATTTTAATGGTGTAGTGAGATTATCTGTTGCCTACAATCTTCGTGGGCATAGTTAATTTCCTTGGGTTGGAGTATTCCTTCCAATACTTTCTGTAGAGCTAGATTTGTAGATACATATTTTGAAAATCTGGTTTTGTCATTAAATAAATTGTTTTCTCCATCTATAGTGACTGAGAGTTTTTTCTAAGTATAGTATGGTGGGCTTGCTTCCGTGGTCTCTTAATACTTGTAGAACATCTATCCAGGACCTTCTTGCATTGATGGTTTCCATGGATAACTCATGTGTAATTTTGATAGGTCTACCTTTATATGTTATCTGTCTTTTCCCTTCATTGCTCTTAATGTTCTTTCTTTATTCTGTATGCTAGTTGTTTGATTATTATATTTCGAGGGTGTAGAGAGCTGCGAAGTGCCTTGCCTTAAGATGGCACAGGCTTCCACCTTCCAGATGGTGAGCGCTCTCTATGGTTAAAAAAAGTCCTTATTTGGCCCCGGCTGTTGAGCTTGCTTGCTTCCGTATAAGAGCAGCCTATCTGCAGGGTCCCCGTGGCTCAATAGGGTTTGTCAGTGCAAGGGGATTTAAGCCTGTGCAAGCATTTCTCCGGGGTCAGAAAAAGAAGCATGTTCAAGGATCCTGAATAAACTACTTTGAAGAAGATCTTGCCCGAGTTGCGCCTTCCTTGCAGGCTGAGGTTGGGAGCAACACCTGGTGGCCCTTACAGGGACAGAGATCAGAACTTCTTGTAGTCAGGGCAGCACTGGGAAGTTCCAAAGGTAAGGTGGGACAATAAAGACCTCAGAAATAAGTGGCAATAAAGTCTCAGGCATTGAGCAAGTGGTTCTAGAGAACCGAAAGTAATTTTTTTTTAAAGTGGGGACATCTCAGTCTCATCCAATTTTTCTGGCTCTTCAGGAGCTACTTTTGTCAAAGAAACTTAAATTAAAGAAAAGCACATTAGAGAGATTTCTGGGCGAATGCGATGCCATTGCACCTTGGTTTCACTGTTTCGGGAGACCTTATGTTAGTGTTCTGGGACAAGTTTGGCAGGGATCTTGACTTCCCTTGGGAACAAGGGATGCTGAAGCCTGGAGTCAGACCCATTTGGATGTTAATGCATAGCTGCACTGAGAACCAGAAATTCTGTACAGAGGCAGTTGAAAAGGAGCAAGCTGTGATAGAAATGCTACAAGAAGAAAGATCAGAAGAGGTTAAGAGCACAGGGGAGTCTGATATGGATGAAACAGACTCTGAGGAGGAATTGCAGGCCCTTGTAGAAAAAGGTTCAGAAACAATCCCTTAGAGAACAGAGAGGGGAAGAGAAGGAGAAATGGCAATATAAGGAGGAGGAGGATCCCCTGGAATAAAGCACATTGGCGGCTCCCCCTTATCAGATGGAGCAAGGATGGGGCCGAAGGACAGGGCATTCCTTTTCCCTGAGGTGTGGAGAGCAGTCCAAACTGATGTTGGTCTAGCTTTTCCGGTTGTCAAGGATGCCCAAGGCAATAGATATGAGGAGCTTTTAGACTTCAAGGTCATCAAGGTTTTGGCTGAGTCTATGAGAACATATGGGATTTCAGCTTCTTTTACTGTAGCCCAAGTTGAAGCCCTGAATAGACATTGCATGACTCTTAGTGTTAAGATGGAAATGTCATGCCTTGAGATGCATCTATTATATGGATGATATATTGTTGACGGCCAAGGATGGACAAATTTTAGATCAGGCTTATGAAGATTTGGTTAAATTATTGGAAAAGGTTATTTATAGCCCCTGAAAATGTTCAAAAGGATAAGATTGTTAATTATTTAGGAGCCAAAGTGTATGAAAGACAAATTGTTCCTCAAAAGATTGAGTTGAGAAAGGATAATTTGAAAACGTTAAATGACTTTCAGAAGTTATTAGGAGATGTTAATTGGATTAGGAGTTATTTAAAGTTGCCAAATTATGAATTAAAGCCATTTTATAATATATTAGTAGGGGATCCAACTCTTGATTCTCCTAGGCAATTGACTGTTGAAACGAGAGAAGCCTTATGTAAAGTTGAGGAAAGACTACAAATTGTATTTTTATCTAGATGGAAGGAAGGTCAAGCTATCACATTATGCATTCTCCCTACCTAAAATCAGACTACATGGTTGTTATGTCAGGTCGGAGCATTGCTTTGGATTCATCCCAAAATCTCCCCAGCGAAAGCAATAGAACATTATCCCCCAGAGTCGCTAGTTTGCCTCATAGTGGAATTCAACAAAGCATTCAATTTTTTATACTGCCCACAGCGCTACTTGTGGTGCTTTATTACTGTCACTAGGTTAAGATCTTGTGTGGCACTATCGATAATTGGGCCATAATGCAATGTGGGTTTGAAGGAACGATAGATAATCATTATCAAAAGCATCATTTAATGTAGGGCCCTGCATGGACCCCCAAGGCACCTTGAGCTAGCCTGAAGCTTTTGGCAGGAACTCCTTGTCCCAAGGCTTTTGTTGGTACTCTTTCCGTGACAATATATCTTGTGACACACATCTCGTGATAACACATCTTGTGACACACACCTTGTGACAACACAGGGAGGAGCTAAGCCAAAAAATTCCTGTAATTTTCCACTTTGTTATAAGTCGGTATTTAAGCCCATTCTTCCCTTTCAATAAACAGCACTCGGCATTTGGTGTTCCAACTTTGCCATTGAATGAATGACCCACTGTCTTGCCTTTATTTCAATCTCTAGGCCTTCGCCCAACTCGTGGTAGAGATGGTAGTGCGGGAGCAACAAGTGGAGGTCCCACTGAGTTCGGGAAAAAAAGGATCACCTAAGAGATCGCCTCGAAGGCCGGCCGGCAAAAATAAATGAATGAGGGTGTATTGAAGTATGGATGCCAATAACTATAAGGAAAAGCTCAATGAGCAATTAATGGCCCTATTGAAAATCACCAGGATTAAAAACAAGTCATCTAAAGAATTCATTGCAATAAAATAAAAGAAAAGGCATAGATGAATAAGACTTTTAAAGAAATATGAGAATTAGAACAAGATAGAAGCATTAGAAAAGGAAAGACAGATGTTTCCAATGATTGAGACAATGGATCCTCAGATAACAGGGTTAGGGAACACAGCCCATTAAATTTTAAGGATATAAAAAGCATAAAGAGGCTGCCACTGCTTATGGGTCCTTTTACTCAATTTTTTGAGTCTTTCCCAGTGTTAAATTGTACCCCTAGTGATTGTATGCAGCTCTGTAGAGCCTTACTAAATGGGGGTGACTATTTGCTCTGGAGAGGCAAATTTCAAGAATTTTACGAAGAACCGCGCAAAATAATGCTGATGCCAGATTACCTGCTAGAAATTTAGATATGCTCACGAATGCTACAAATAGAAGTCAATATGCTACCATTACAGCTCAAATTCTTTTTGACCTAGAGGTCTATGCACAAATTACTGCTGTTGCTACTAGATCTTGGGAAGCCTTGACTAATAAGGCTGCAAGAGATCAACTATCTAAGATGTTGCAGGGACTGTCTGAGCCCTACTCAGAATTTGCAGACCACCTCCTACAGCTGGCAGGACATATTTTTGGTGATGTTGAAAATGCCATGCCCATAGTTAAACAATTAACATTCAAAAATACAAACAAGTATTGTAAAGAGGCTTTACGTCCCCATAAGTCCAAAAGTCTTAATGACTATATATGCATATGTCGGGACATAGATGGTTATCACATTATGGGCCAGGTTATAGCTTCAGTTATGAAAAGAGGGGAGAACAATAGAGGAGCCAGACCAAAGAGTAGCTTTGGATGTGAACAGCTAGGACATTTCAAAAGGAACTGCCCCCAGGGTGTGGCAACACAATTGAGCCCTAGGCCAGGGCTTTGCCCACGTTGCAATAAGGGTCATCATTGGAGCAAGGAATGTTGGTCAAAAACAGCTGCCCTTGGTAATCCTTTACCGGCTCAGGGAAACTGGAAGCGGGGCCAGTCTCGGGCCTCTCAAGCCCAGATGTACGGGGCAATGGATACACCTGTAACCCGCCCAATACAGATGATCCCTGAGAGAAACCCCTTTATGTCCAGGACCTTATCAGTGGTACCCCAGGAAGCACAGGATTTGACCTCCGTTCTGCCACCCGAGCAATATTAACACCACAATTGGCACTCAAGCCTTGAGAACAGGAGTGTTTGGGCCTCTTCCCCCAGGAGCAATAGGGCTATTGTTAGGACGCAGTAATGCCTTGTGAAAAGGAATTAGAGTTATTCCAGGAATCGTAGATTCAGACTTTCAAGGAGAAATAAAAATCATGTTTAGGGCAAAAATGGGGGTATTAATGATACCACAGGATGCTCGGATAGTGCAATTGGTTCTTCTCCCTAAATTCAAAACCAACAACCCCTTTTTAAAGGACATCAGGGGATCTGCTGGTTT
The DNA here is from genome assembly GCF_943737965.1 of Phodopus roborovskii. Taxonomy (NCBI): domain Eukaryota; kingdom Metazoa; phylum Chordata; class Mammalia; order Rodentia; family Cricetidae; genus Phodopus; species Phodopus roborovskii. The sequence continues at coordinate 212,946 of NW_026126825.1, read as the reverse complement.
TGGGTCCACAGGCTCCATGGGTGCTTTTTGGGTATCAACTCTTGAAGAGCGCCCCATGCTCACCCTTACCATACAAGGTAGACGCATTTTCTGGACTTGGGGACAGGGGAGCAGAGTCCTCAAAAATAGCAAAAAAACATTGGCCACAAGCATGGCCTCTTCAGCCAGCTTCCACTCATTTACAAGGAGTAGGAACTACTATGGCTCCAGAACGTAGTACTCAGTTTCTTAAATGGTGAGATGATGAAGGAAATACAGGAATTTTTCAGCCTTTTATGTTAAGTCATATACCTGTTAATCTTTTGGGGAGAGATGTGCTTCAGGCCATGGGAACAGTCCTTACTACTGAGCCAGTTAATAATATGCTGGCTGACCAAGGTTATATACAAGAAAAAGGACTGGGTAAATTCCTACAAGATGACCCTTAGTCTGTTACATCCAAAAATGTAATTTTCAAAAGAGCCGGAGATCGCTCTGGGCTGGGATATTTTCCCTAGGGGCTATTGCTATACAGCCTGTTTCCATTCCTATTATCTGGAAAACTGATAACCCAATATGGGTGGAGCGATGGCCCTTATCTATTGAAAAGTTACAGGCTGCACATCAAGTTGTAAAGGAACAATTAGAGACAGGATATATTGTTCCTTCCACTTCCCCATGGAATACCCCAATCTTTGTTATAAAGAAAAATCTGGAAAATGGAGACTCCTACAAGATCTCTGAGCTGTTAATGATTGTATGCAAATTATGGGAGCAACACAACCTGGCTTGCCTTCCCCTGTGGGTATTCCTCAAGGCTATCATTTACTAGTTATAGACCTAAAAGATTGCTTTTATAGCATTCCTTTACATCCTCAGGATAATGAATGTTTTGCATTTAGCATTCCTTCTATTAAATTTAAAGAGCCCTATAAGAGATATCAATGGATGGTGTTGCCTCAAGGAATGGTCAATAGTCCCACTATTAGTCAAATTTATGTACCATTGGCCATTGCCCCCATTAGAGAGAAATTTCAATCCCTATATATTATACATTATATGGATGATATTCTTTTAGCCGGCCCGGATTCTAAGGAAGTGAATGAGGCTTTTGGGGAATTGCAACATAATCTTCAACTAGCTGGCTTAAGATTAGCCCCAGAAAAGGTGCAACAAGAATTTCCCTATCAATACCTGGGTCATCATAATAACCCATCATAACCTGGGTTATTTTCTGGTATCCGTCCTCAAAAGATTACTTTAAGGCTGGATAATCTGATCACACTTAATGATTTTCAAAAATTATTGGGACACATAAATTGGGTTCGATCTAGTTTGGCCCTAACCACTGGGCATCTTAGACCATTATTTGATATTTTACAAGGAGATTCTGTTCCCACTTCTCTGCGCACCTTACCGCCTGATGAGCGAGAATGTATACAGCTTGTGCAAAAATGTCTCCAATCTGCACATTTAAATTATATTGACAATCTCAGAACTTGATGTTATTAGTCTTTGCTTCAGTGTATTCCCCTACTGCGGTATTTTGGCAAACTGGCCTATATTATGGGTGCATGAACATGCATCCCCAAGAAAGACAGTTAGATCTTATCCTCAGGCAATGCTTTCTATTATTCAAAAGGCATACAAAATGAGTATTCAAGTTTTTGGCAAGATGCTGGATTTCATTGTTACTCCCTATACTCAACAACAGATTCAATGGCTTCAACAGTTTGATGAAGAGTGAACACATTTCTTGTGTTCCACACCCGGCCGCTTTGATAGTCATTTTCCTTCCAGTAAGTTAGCTCAATTTTTTAAAAATCACCCAGTGTGTTTCCCCCAAGTTTATTTCCCAAAATCCTCTGAAGGGGGCCCGTAATATATTTACAGATGGCTCTTCAAATGGTTGTGCAGTAGTTGTTTCTTTTCCCATTATCAAACGCTCTATACTTAAAGTGAAGTCTGCACAATTTGCAGAACTAGCTGCAGTATAATTAGCCCTTTAACATTTTTCTGATGAGCCATTTAACTTATACACGGATAGTAAATATGTGTATCATATATTGCCTCCCTTAGAAACTGCTGCTTATATAGCTCCAGTGTCTCGTGTACAATAGTATTTACTAGCCTTACAAAGCCTACTATGGAGGCGCTCTCATCCAATTTTTGTAGGACATCTCCGAGTGCATTCTGATTTGCCCGGCCCTTTAAGTGAAGGAAATGATATTGCTGATTTTAATACTAAAACAGATAATGCCATCATGATGATGAGAGAGTCTGGGTATGAAGCAGCCTGCAAAGCTCATACAACCTTCCACCTTAATGCATGGTCACTCAAATTCCATTTGAAAATTACTAGAGACCAAGCTATTGATATAGTTAAGAATTGTCCCCTATGTGCAGAGTTCTTATCATTCGATTGTAAAAAAATCTATTATTACGTAATGAGTAATCACTGTATAAGGCAGTGGCCCCATTCTCTGAGCACGACTTCTGGTACCAATCTCCTTCTATGTCAATTCCACAGCAGCCAAATGACAGATAACACCATCATTACTTACCCAATCAAATAACTTAATAATTGGATAGTCTTCCATACATAACTTTCATAAGATGGAACCAAACTCCAGTGATTGTCAAGGAAGTTATACATAGATAATTAAATAATGCCAAGTAATTAACACCCATGGAGGAACGGCCAGACTCCAGTCAAGAAGAACAACATCTTCATCGATTTCAATGAATAATATTTAATGAAATATGAATGAACAATGACATAGTGTTGCATATTAAATCCCACATGGAGTAGTCACACTGATCTCTTACTGGAATAATTATGTTTTTAAAAAATAAAATTGATAATTAATTAGAGGGCCTTTTATAGTAACACTGACGAGATGGCACCAACGTCCTAAATTTATCGTTGATGTAAAGATCTCTTTTCATAGCAAAATGATGAATTAATAAGATGGTATTACATCATCAATTCCCACAATTTGACTCCAAAGGGGACTTATGGTCCATAACAGTACCTGAATTTTAAATATGTAAATTAAATGATGAATTATTACTTAATTTCCTAGTTTAACAGTTAAAGAAGTAAGTGTAGCATTAGATGATGTGATGGTCTGGTACAACCGTCTCCCCTAAGGAGGCTCAAAACTCCAGTGATCACTGAATACATAATGACAGATTTTCATAATTAAATGAATAAACATTAAACAAGTGGATGGCGTTTTATGCGTGAAGCCTAAATGATTGCTCAATACTGAAGAGACATTGAGTTCTTAATCATAGATTTGAACAAAAAATGAATGAGTGAAGAGATAGTTTCTCATAAGTCACCCTTAGAAAGATAACAAAATTATATCAACATTGATTTAAATAAAGAAAGGGAGAAAGAAAGAAAGAAAGAAAGAAAGAGTTCATAAGATACAATTTAACACCAACAAAGTGGATCCAGACTCCACTCTCCCTGGAGTAGAAAAAGACAGATTTGATTAATGAAATAATCAGATAGTTAGATGGTCAGTCACACTTGAGTCACACAAGGTGGCGCCAAACTTTATGGATCACATTATATAATGAAAGAATTTAATAATTACATCTTTAAATATGTAAGCCGTTGACATTTTTTTTTTTTTTTGTATCATCAATTCCTGGGCAGACTTGCCAGGTATGAAACTGTATGCTGTCATCACACATTTTTAACATGCTATCAGTTAATCATCAGATAACTATACTGTCTTGCCTGATGAATTCTGTTGGCCCCTCATCATCACAAGCACCTGAATCTCTGTTGTGGTGCGGCAGGATGTGGGATAATGGGCCCAATCCTGGCGTAGCAGTAGCAACGACAACGTTGATAACAGCTGAAAAGATGGCTGCAGTAGGGGCATCAATAGCATAGCTGAGAGAGAGATGTTCTTCAGTGTTCTAAGTTGTCATCCTTTTGCCAGGTCTTGGTGATGGTGCCGAACTCCTAGTGCCACTCCTTCTTCTCATGGTAGATCACAACCCATGTGAAGATGTGGAGGAAGAACAGGTAGTCAACACCCAAACCACCGTGCCTGCCTTGGTGAAGTCCTTGTACTTCACAGAGGGCACCGTGCAACCTTCTGACTCAATTACCCAGCATCCCTCGTACTCTGGGAGATGCATAGATCATTCAGAAAATGCTCTGCCCGTGTCTACAACTTTCCAAACTTTGTCCCTGACAGATTTTTGACCCTAACCGTAATCGGTGATGGCACTGTCTGTTGTTTACATAAAGAATTAAATATGTCAGTAATAGATAACCGTCACAATAATTAGGGGATGTAGCATTTTACTGGCAGGGAAGCATGGCCAGACTCCAGTCATGAAAGATGTCATCATCATCAATTGAGTCAATGAATCATAAAAAGTGAAGATATTGCAAATTATCTCCACAAGAGGGAGCTTTACAGGTCTCTTCATGGAATGGAGGATTGTTGTTTACATAACTATACAAATATTTACATTATCTCGGGGAATAATACAGATTGTTAATTTAAATTCATTAATTATGTAATTAGATGATCTGTGGCACCAGTTTCCAGGTGTCATGGACAATATAATCATTGTTTTATATAATTAAATAATCAAATAATGAGTTCATGTAATATCATCCACTTCCCTAAGGTGGCTCCCAACCAGGCTCATGAACCATGCTGTCGTTATTAATTTCAATATTTTGACTACAAAATTGATATTTAGATGGTCCATAATAATGGCTACCCACAACGTGGAATCCACTGATCGTGGATTATCTAATGTCCTATTTTAATAATCAAATAACAACATAATCATAGGATGAAATGATCTGCCTTACTCGACACAATTGACTCTCACTGACTCCCACATGATTGTGGGAAACTCCCAAGTTCATCCCTTATTTAATCGCAGAACAGAGTAGTAAAATGTTTAAATGCTGAAATGTTATTGTGTATGCAGGGTTTTAGAAGATACCACACATTTTATTTTGGATGGCGGCCTCAAAAGAGATGGACTGTAATCCAATAATCCCTAAGTCTACTCTAACAAATGGATTATCACCATCCTGAAGGAAGTTAACAATGGCAAACTCACCTTTTTGATGAATATTTGTGAGTCTATTTTCTTTGTTTCCATAGTATTAATTGTTATGAGAGAGAGAATTCATAAACAGAAGACTTTAACTGTTTCTCCACAGAAGCTGTTATGTGATAATTAGGTAATCTTGAATTTGATAACCACGAAAAGCTGTAGGCAAACTTCCAGAGATTTGGCTATGACTTGGTTAGGCGAATAAAATGCTGTCATTGAAAGTTTTTGGAGATAGTTATCTTGGGAGACTCTAACGTGCCATGATAACACTTTCTCGAAGCTGCTCTCTGGTCCTTGGCCCAGGATACCAGGATACAGAATGCAAGCAGTGTTGCCAGGAAACATTTATGAACCAACATTCTGTCACATTCTAGTGCCCCCTCCCACATGCTAAAAGGAGCATACCCACCGATGAACTAACCTTACAGCCTCACTGAGTTTCTCACAACAACAAAGCAGGGCACTTTCTTTTGAGTTCTACATATTTACCAGTCTCTCAAGCTATAACATGCTCATAGTGACATAAGCTTGAAAACGACAGAGTTCATTAGATGAGATTCCCTGATCAGGAGATTATTCTGTAATTGCATTTTTAAAATCGGTGGTCACTGTGTCCTTCATGGGTGTGTTCTGTTGCAACCTCTCAGAAACTGATGATGGGAAACATACAGTTTTTTTTTTTAAATCGTGTAATCATTCGATTGTTAAAAATCTACTATTGCGTAATCAGTAATCACTGTATAAGAAAGTGTCCCCCATTCTCTGGGCACTGATTCTGGTACCGATCTCCTGCTGTGTCAGTCCCACAGCAGCCAAATGACGGAAGACACCATCATTACTTACGCAAACACAATAAGTTAATAAATTGATAGTCCTGCTTACTTACCATTCATAAAATGGAAACAAACTCCAGTGATTGTCAAGGAAGAAGTACTTAGATAATTAAATAATGCTACACGATTAACTCCGTGGAAGAATGGACAGACCCCAGTCAAGAATAACAACTTCTTCATCGATTTAAATAATTAATGTACAATGAATAATGATTGAATAATGAAATGGTGGGGCATAAGTAAATCCCACATGGAGTAGTCAGACAGATCTCTTCCTGGAATAATGATGTGTTTAAAAATTAAATTGATAATTACTTAGTGTGCATTTTATATTAACACTGACATAGTGGCACCAAAGTCCTAAACCTATTGCTGATGTAAAGATCTATTTATATAGCTAAATGATAAAGTAATGAGATGATGTTACATCAACTCCCAAAATCTGACTCCAAAAGGGACTTATGGTCCATAACATCACCTGTATTTTAAATTCGTTAATTAAATGATGAATTATCATTCAATTTCCTAGTTTAACAACTAAGGAAGTGTAAGGAGGCCCAAACTCCAGGGATCACTGAATACATAATAACAGATGTTCATAATTAAATGAATAAACATTAAATAAGTGAGTGGTGTTTTATCTGTGAAGCCTAAATGATTGCTCCATACTGAAGGGTCACTGAGTCTTAATCATAGAGATGAACAAAAAAATGAATGAATAAAAAGATAATTTCTGATAATTCACCCCTAGAGAGGTTACAAATTGATATCAACATTGATTTAAAGAAAGAAAATGAGAAAGAAAGAAATGAAGAAATGAAGGAAGGAAGGAAGGAAGGAAGAAAGAACGAAATCACAAGAGTCAATTTAACACCAACAAGGTGGATCCAGACTCCACTCTACCTGGAGTAGAAAAAGACAGATTTGAATAATGAAATAATCAGATAGTTAGAACGTCTGTCACACTTTAGTCTGCTCCTCCACGGAAGCTCAGATTGTTAGTTGGGAGCAGTCTTGTAGTTCTCTAGACTATTCTTTGTGTTCAAATGTATCTTCAAACCAACATTGGCTCCTTCTTTTATGTTCTCTCTCTCTGTCTCCCTCTTTCCTCTTTGAGCTTCCTTTGAAAGGCTATTATAATTGCCCTTCCCGGAGAGTGAGATCAACAACTAACTTCTCCCTGGTGCCCTAAACTAATGCCTGTTGAAAACAGGATCAAACACCCATACATAAACACTGAGTCAAACTAGAACCCAGATGCAGATGGAGAGAACAAGACCATGTGGCAGAAACACATACAGACAGCTTACCTGAATAAGGATGAGCTAAAGGCCACTAGGCTGATAGCTGGGAAGCCAACATGGGACTGACTCAGGCCCCCTGAATATGGGTCTCAGCCAGAAGGACTGAGCAGTCTAAGGAACCTCAGACAGTGGAGCCAGGATATATCTCTGGTGCACAAAAGGACTTTGCGAACATATCCCCCATGGAGGGATAACTGCCTTAATCTAGAGACAGGAGAGAAGACCTAGTCCCTACTTCACATGGCCTGTCAGATCTACATGACCCCAACTGTGTGGCATTCCCCTACATATGGAATTGGAGTGTAGGGATAGGAGGGGAGGGTGGTTAGAGTGCATGTGAGAGGGCAGAGAGGGTAAAATAAGGGGGAGGAGGGAGGGAGAGGGAACTGGGATAGACATGTAAAATAATAAATTAAATTAAAAAAAATGCTTTGACTCCAAAATTTAATTTGAAGGACAAGTTACTGGGGAAAAGGATTTCTATTTTTGTTTCCACAGAAAATGAAAAGATGTGGATTTCTTCCAGTCTAATGTCATTTAATCATGCCAGACTGCCTGAATCAGAGTACAAGTTGATCCTACATTCAAAACAGCTGGACAAAACAGCCTTACAGACTACAGCCAGGATTTCTGAATCTTCTTCGAATCCCCTTGACAGCGCCCTTACTAGCCAGAAGTAGTTTGGAAAGAATGACGCCCAAACTCCCAAATGTGGTGTATAAATGTTTGTTATCATTTAATTGGACTTTGTTATATAAAATAAAATAAAAAAAAATTAGGACTATCCTCTAAAATTAATAAAGCAATGCAAATGTTCTTTTCAATGCTGTTAACAGTTCACTGATCACAGACAATGACTTTTATCTAAACTCAGTAAACCAAATCTCTGCTGCACTTACCACAGGCAGGTCAGAATAAGTGTTTTTTGATCTCACGCTTCAAAAGAATTACTGGCATTTTATAATATGTCTGTAAATTGTGACCAAAATGAGTTCCTTGTAATTTCTGTATAAAAACCTAATACTCTAAATGAAAAATTGCAGCAGGTGCAAACCTCTTCTAGTGTGTTTGTGTCTGTCTGTCAAGCCAAAGCCACTCCTGACCTGGCCATTGAGTTTTGGTACCCATGGAGACCCATCACCCACTGAGCAGTGTGCAGCATGAGGTGTTATTGGACTGGTTGTATAGGAACTTCCAAATGTCAGGAAATAATAGCAGGAACCACTTCCAAAAGATGATAATTTGTCTTTCTCTCATAAGAAAGCTTGATGATTGTTCTATCACTGTAGGTGTTTTATTCATGAACCTCAGAAAAACCGCTTGACAAATGCAAAATTATAAAAAGAGCATTCTTCATGGACAGTTGAAAATTTAGAGAGGAATGGAGCTAGGAAGATTTTTGTTTATGAACACTACTGTTAGCCAGCACAACTTACTCAGTGAGCAGTGTTAAACTATCTGCATTATTCATGGATTCATGCTTCTCTACATACACAGGACTGGTAGGATTAATCTCTCCAAGCAAATGTTCTAGAATGTCTCAAAAGTTCTTTCTCAGGTAGTTCATCAATGCCTGCCTACCATGTGAAATCTTAAGAGTACAGTAGTTGTCTAGTTCATCAGGCTGGATGTCTCAACATTTCTTCAATATATACTAAATTTTTCAAAGAATATGGCTCTATTGCTAGTATAGGAATGAAATTGTAGCCAGAATTAGGAGAAGTAGCCAAAAAGAGAGCTTCCTCATTTACCTATGCAGGCTAACACCAGATGATTCGATCCATATTAAAGATGCATCAGATTATTTCTTGATTTGTGTAGATTTGCATTGCTGTTTTCAAGAAAGGCTTTATCTTTTTAGTCCTGGAACTCATTCAGTAGACCTGGATATCCTCAAATCATGAAAATCAGACAGCCTCAGCCTCATGAGATTTGGGCTTAAACATGTGCACTGCCACCAAACAGCTAAAGGTGGATTTCATCAACTTTTCTACAACAGGGTTGCTCTCTGTGTCTTGGGCTGTCCTAGCACTTATTCTGCATGTCTGACTTTAAGCTCAAAGAATTCTGCTTGCCTCTGCAGGTGCTTCAGCTCTTTGGTTGGTCTTCCATGTGGAAATGCTGGATCTTTGTCAAGCAGCAATGGCACCAATGTACTACACACCATTATTTCACAACATAGCTTCATGTGCTCTTAATATGTAGAGATGGCTCAGCTGTTAAAGGCTAGGCTCACAACCAAAAACATAAGAGTTTGGTTCCCAGTAACCACGAATATCTAGGCCCTGCTGGTCAGGGCAAGTGGTGCCCTACATGATGCTCTCTTCATTTAAATTTTTTGAATGTGGAAGCCTATGAGCAATCTGTCGCAGACAGATTCTGATATGATGAAACTCAAGAGACATTTACTCAAGTCAAATGGAAAGATCCATGTCTGAGACTATGGAAAGGGCCCAACTTTCTCCTAATAGGGGGTTGAGGGGGGTGAGTATTGCAGTAAATAAGGATCAGGATAAACAAATAGGCCGAATAGATGTTTATTCAGGGAGAAATAACTTACAACCTAGACAGATGAACACCAGGAAATTCAACCCGATCCTCTCCTGTCCGAGTCACGCCAGAAAGAGAGAGCACCTTCCTGGCCCCCTCCGACCTCCTTCCTCAGGTCACCTCCGCCCATCGCTCCACCCCCCAATGGGCGTGGTCAGTGCTACAGAAGGACTATCTCACTACAATTCCCCTTTTAGTCTAAAGAAATGATTTAGGCTTAATACAAAACTATATACAAAACAGTGAATAACAAGTGTGCTCTAAGAAAAGGAAAATCGAGAACAAAATGACCTACATATCTAGTCCTAGGGTGAGGGCATAATGGAGTTTACAATACAGTTGTCCTAAGCTGGAAAACGTAAGTCTAGTACCTAATATATCTAACTAGGAAGAGAGAATAATAGTTGTGATAGTTTAATCTTCAACCTCATCAAGACCTGAGAAGGAAATTAACAATACTAGAGTAGACTGGAAATGCTGATGGACAACTTCCAAAAGGTGCAGCAAGGACAGAAACAGCAAGCCACCTGAACAGTCACCCTAGGTCTCACAGCGACATTGGTAAACCCAGATTTAGCTAAGGCCAAGAGAACTTGACAGACCACAACAACAGCATGGAAATAGAATGGCTGTCTTACCCTGACTTGGCCAGGTCAAGCAGTCTTCTATATTTGTCTCCTGCAAGCACATAGGACTGCATGTCCAAATCAGTGGTCAAGGTGGGGGGCAATTCTATGCCCAACAGGCCATTAGCTGAGGCAAGATTGAACTCCAGCAGGAGCAACAACAGTGTCCAACATATGTTTGGGAAAGTGCACGGTGCTGTCAGGAGCAACAGTGTCTCATGTCAATGGAGTACTAATATTAAAACATTTAAATGCCATGTTCTGCATGTCTATGAAGTGATTGAAGATTAAGCATCTATATCTGACTAATCTCATAGGTACAGGAAATGTGAGTGAAGATAATCTGTAATACTCGGGAACTTAGCTAAAAAGACTGATTAAAACTTTCCTGAGTAAAGCAGGATCAAATACTTAAACAATATAACTATTTACATATATCTACATGTAAATCCCTAAAATAGAGGTAGAGTATAAGTGTCAAGAGAAGAGGTAGAACTATAAAGGGCAGCAAGATAAATATCCCAAATTGTATCAATATACAAAATGTCTTGAATACAGGAAAAGTATACATACATAGAATATGGTAAAAAATAATGTGCATAAAATATTATAAGTGGAAACATTTAACACAATATAACAAAATATAAACTTAATTTTACATAGCTTACCACATAAGAATACACAACAATGTAAGCTGTAAAATACTATCTCATTCTTACTCAAATTCTCAAGAAAATAGGCTAATCTACCTATATCCCATCTAAACCATACCTTTACCAACCATTCCCTATTCCTGTCTAAAAGATAAACCCGAGTGTAAGCATCACCCAATCCCAAATAACTAAAACCAACCCAAAGACGATGACTATTATCCCAAAATTCCAAGGGTAGGGAAAGGGGGCGTAGTCATATTAAGATTATTTCCTGCTGAAATGGGACGATGATTGCTCCAATGGATCCTGTAGGAAGAAAATTTTTAGCAACCAAATTTCTCAACAGAACTGGCTGTGACATATGTAGTTAGTCACTGTGTGGCAGAAAATTCTTGACTGTAGTTCTATTTGAAACTGGCCAGGGTGTAATAAAAAGGTGCACCATTACAGCTAGCTAGACATGAGTTGTCTTGAGCAAAACCGTCTCAAACCGGTTTTAGGGTGATGTTTGTAGTTCCGATACATCAGGTTGATGATGGGAGATGCAATTATGTATATATGTTTCTCATACTGGTTAATAATAAAGCACTGTTGGCCAATAGGAAAGGAAGATAGGAGGGACTAGGAGACAAGGAGGAAATAGGAAATAGTAAGGAGGAGTCAAGATGGAGAGTCGGAAGAAAGCAGTATGCCGCCGGGTCTCCCGGTAAGAGAAATACATAGATCATCAGAAATGGGTTAATAATTAAGGCAGAGCTAGCCGATAAGAAACAAGTAACAGGGCCAACAGCATTGTATCAAATACAGAGTCTCTGTGCATTATTTGGGGCTGGTGCGGCAGCAGGACAAGACCAGCGGCGGCAGGCGGAAAAACAGTACACGTTACAGGTTGAGTCAAGTGGAAACGATGATGTGGGGCCCCATCTTCTTTCCGGAAAGTTCAAAGACTGCTGTTAGGAATCGTTATTATTCCTTGTGGAAAAGTTACACATCAATATAAAAGTAAAATTTTCAAGTTTTAAGGTATGCATTAGGGAAAGACAACAATAAGCATTAAAAGTATGTGAGAAAATTAGGATTTCAGAGAGAAAATTGCATATAAGATATGAGTCCCCAGATTTTGTTTTCTTTTGCCTAACACCAATTGGCTTCTTGATTTAAGGCAGAAACCATGAATTTAATCTTAACAACATGCTTGAATTTAGAGAAGGAAAGCCAAATCCAACTCCAAAGCCAGCATTGATTTACAAAATTTGGGACTTCAGGAATACTAGATAGTAGAGAAATAGATTTCTAGAAATAGTTTACTACAATTAAATATGTTTTTTTTTTTTTTTTACCATATATCAGATTCTGCTTCCTTAAGTGATTGTTTCTGAAGAGCTGTCTTCTCTTCTGTAGGCACCTACATGTTCATTGTCTTTTGGCTGTTTGATGATAGGTTTTCTCTGTTTTCCTGTAAAAACAAGAACAGAACACTTCCCCTACCTTTGAGAGGCCTCCGCACACCTCATAGGACCTAGTTTGTTGGATGACTTGTCATTTCTCTTCATTAAGATGTTTCTCTTGTTCAACTCAGATCTTGATTAATTTAGATGGTATCCATAGTTTTTCTTCTCCTGTAGATACAAATGCAAAACCCCTACCCCAACGTAACACATATCCTGCTTTCCATTCTGAGGTCAGTACATCCTTGAAATACACTGGCTGATTTAGTTCAGAAGTTTTTTCTATTGTCCAGTGTCTTTCTTCAGCTGTTTTTCCTTTTTCATCAGCATTAAGAAAGTTTAAAGTTAATAAAGCATTATGTAATCTGTGTTTGGGTGTTTTGGTTCCTCCTGCCTGTTTATGGAGCATTTCTTTTAAAGTACGATTGGATCTCTCAACTACTGCTTGTCCTATAGGATTGTGTGGTATACCAGTTATGTGCTTTATCTTGTAATACTCAAAAAACTCTTTCAATTTGCTGGAGACATATGCTGGAGCATTGTCAGTTTTTATTTGTGCAGGTATGCCCATAATGGCCATTACCTCTAAAAGGTGCGTTATAACAGAATCAGCCTTTTCAGAGCTCAGAGCAGTAGCCCATTGAAACCCTGAAAATGTATCTATAGTGTGATGTACATATTTTAATTTTCCAAATTCTGCAAAATGAAACACATCCATTTGCCATATTTCATTCCTATTTATACCTTTAGGGTTACTGCCTGGTGGTAAAGGAGTTTGGTTATAGAATGAGCAAGTAGGACATTTCCTTACTATTTCCTTGGCTTGTTCCCAAGTGATAGAAAAATCCTTTTTTAAACCTTTGCTGTTCACGTGGTGTTTCTTATGAAACTCTGAGGCTTCTAGCACACTTCCTATCAATAAACGATCAATTTCATCATTGCCTTGTGCTAGAGGACCTGGCAGACCCGTATGGGATCTGATGTGTGTTATATACATAGGATGAGTCCTCTTTCTGATAGTATCTTGTAACTGTATAAACAATGAAGTTAATTCTGTATTGTCAGGAATAAATTTTGCAGTCTCAATGTGTAAGATGACTCTCTCTGCATATTGAGAGTCAGTAACTATATTGAGAGGTTCTTTAAAATCCATAAGTACCATGAGAATGGCATACAATTCTGCCTTTTGTACAGAATTGTAAGGGCTTTGAACCACTTTTCTAATATTTCCTGATTTATATCCTGCCTTACCTGATTTATTTGCATCAGTGTAGTGACTGACAAACTGCCAATACAAGAAGACAGTTTAAAGTTTCCTGCTTTGCTGAAGAGTCTGCCAGACACACTATGGCCTATGGGCTGAAGATGGAAGATTACAAAAGAACTTCAGGTGACTGAAAAAGCAAAATGTCTCTGTCATTTCTAGAGTTTATAGACTATCCTTCTGTGGTCTTTGAAGGAGTTGAAGACAGATAGTTATAGTTTTCCTTAGTATTAAAGATAAGTTACTTTAGACACACAAAGATAGGATAGATGATGGAATATTTTCTTCAAATCTTGCTAAATGTTAATGGACTAAATAGTGTTAACTGTGATTATTTGATAACTGTTATGTTATATATTCTGCTATATTAAGGTTAAAACCCTTCTTTTTATTTAGACAGAAAAGAGGAGATGATGGGAGATGTCATTCTGTATATGTTTCTCATACTGTTTAATGAATAAAGCTCTGTTGGCCAATAGGAAAGGAAGACAGCAGGGACTAGGAGACAAGGAGGAAATAGGAAGGAGGAAGGAGGAGTCAAGATGGAGAGTCTGTAGAAAGCAGTATGCCGCCGGCTCCCCGGTAAGAGAAAAACATAGATCAGCAGAAATGGGTTAATACTTAAGACAGAGCTAGCCAATAAGAAACAAGTAACCAGGCCAACAGTGTTGTATCAAATACAGAGTCTCTGTGTATTATTTGGGGCTGGCGGTGCAGCAGCAAGACAAGACCAGCGGTGGCGGGCGGAAAAACCTTACTCGTTACAGGTGAGGGCATGTTTGTGTTTTCTTGCAGGAAGAAGATGAGGTGCAGTGTCTGCAAGACCATTTGGTGGAAATGTGTGGAACAGGAAAACTGGACCTGTGACCTCAGAAGTGTAATACCTCCTCTCTCTCTCTCTCTCTCTCTCTCTCTCTCTCTCTCTCTCTGCTCTCTCCCCCAAGGGTCATTCTCTAGAACAGCCAAGGCTTAAACCTATTTTTTTTACAACAAGGAGGAATTTGTGCAATAATCAAAGAGGAATGTTGCTTTTATGCTGATAAGACTGGCTTAATGGAAGACAGCTTAGATAGAATGCAAAAAAAGTCTTGCTGAACGTAAATGGCAGTGGGAACAGGCCGAGTCCTAGTATAAAAATTGGCTTTCCACCTCCCCTTGGCTTTCTAACTTGCTTCCTTCTTTCCTGGGACCATTTATGGGATTGCTACTGATGATGACTTTTGGGCTTTGGGCATTCCAGAAATAAACTCAATTGATCAGAACTCAAATTGATTTCATGCTATTTCTGTACACTACCAGCAGCTTTTGGAAAAGGAACAGGGCTCTTCTGAGAAACCTGATGAGGATGGTGACAGTGCCAGTCCTGAACACCCTAGACAAAGATTCGATTTCACAGGACTGGAACAACAGAGGACCTGGTTCTCTCAAATATGAAGATGTCAATGACGGGAATATCTCAGTGCCACAAAATGGAGGCAGACCCTTCTCTTTGGCTGTAAGTCGCTCAATGACAGCAGTAGCATAGGACCATCTCTCAGGAGCCCACTCATCTTGCCCGAGATTCTTGCCCAATTTTTGACCATGTCCTTGAGTGCTGAGTGCGGATGCACCCTATGTAGATTAAGAGAGGGGTCCTACCATTTGTCCCATAATGACAAGCGCATCCCCAGGGCCCAATTGTGGGAGCCCACTATGTAGCCTAAGATAGACGCTCCATAAAAAAAGAATAAAATAGGGGGAGATGTTGGGAGCCAGCCTTGAGTCACATACTCTTGCAGAATCACTTACACCTTAAAATTCTAATTGAGCCTTATCTCAGTAAAACAGAAAACTGCTAAACAGTGGTCTGTTCCACTCCTTCCAGGAACTGAGATGAACCAGACACCAGGAACTGAGATAATCAGACATTTATGGTCTGATGTTTATGGTGTGGGACCTTACCAGAGCCCCAGAGTCAGCAAAGCTACCCCTACCCACTTCCTCCCCGCTTTGCTTTAAAAACCCCTCTTTGTGCCTAATAAAGTGAGACCTTGACAAGCATTGCTTGGTCTCGTTCCTTCTTTCTCTCCCATTATTTTCAGGTTCTAGCCCACCTCAACCCAGCAATAACTAGGCACTGCTGGTCAGAGAAATTATTATTTGAAATTCCATAATTCTTCATGTCCCTGTGATTTTTCCATGGGACACTTCCTCTTGAAGTACTTCCTTCAAAGGGGATCACAAAAAGAGTCTTTATAA
Source organism: Phodopus roborovskii (assembly GCF_943737965.1). NCBI lineage: Eukaryota > Metazoa > Chordata > Mammalia > Rodentia > Cricetidae > Phodopus > Phodopus roborovskii. The sequence goes on along the minus strand of NW_026126825.1, from coordinate 196,942 downwards.
TGTAAGGGTAAAGATATTTACTGATTGTGTCAGTAGAGGAATAGAAGACAGAAAAGAGAGAGTGAGAGACAGAGAGAACTTAAAAGAGGGAGCCATTATAGGATTGAAGAGAAAACTGAACCTACAGAAATGTCCAGAGAAATACAATACTGACCCCAACTAACAATTTGACCAACAGTGGAAAGGCTACCATAAATGCCCTTCTCCGATAGTGAGATCGATGACTAACTTATCCAACACATAGAGCCCTCATCTAGTAACTGATGGAAACAGAAGCAAACAGCCACAAATAAACACTGACCTGAAAAAGAATCCAGATGCAAAGAGACAGGACAAGACCAGTTTGCAGAAACTCATAGAGACAGCTGACCTGAACAAGGAGACGCTAACTGGCCCCCAGACTGATAGCTTGGAATACATCATGGGACTGACTCAAACCCCCCTGAATATGGGTCTCACCTAGAAGGCCTGAGCAGTCTAAGGAATTCCAGGCAGTGGAACCAGGATGTATTCCTGGTACACAAAAGGGACTTGTGGGCACATGCCCCATAGAAGTGTACTCCTATAACCTAGAGACAGGAGAGAAGTCCTTTTCCCCAATTCCAATGACTTGACAGATTTATATGACCCCTCCTAGATGGCATCATCCTACATGTGGAGTGAGGGGGGATGGGATGGGAGGTTGGTCAGGGTGCATGTGAAGGGGTAGAAAGGTGTAGCAGGAGGGAGAGAGGGAGGAAGGGAGAGGGATTATCGATATGTAAAATAAAAATTTAAAAAAAAAAAGCTCATGTGGAGTTTGTTTCCTTTTTTAGGGGAAAGGGAATGGGAAATAGGAGAAGGGAGGGGAAAAACTGAACTATGGGGACAGGAGTAGTAGAAAAGTAAGGGGCAGGAAGGAGGGTAGACTGAGAGACAGGAAGAGAAGCAGAAAGAGAGAGAGGAAGAGAGAGAAAGGTAGGCAGGACCCTTTAAAAAGGGAAAAAAAGAGAATGTGCACAGGTGGTGCTCTTAGTGGCTGTAGGTGTGCACATAGCATGTCAGAACCCCAAAGGCAGGTCAGTAAAAATGCCCAAATACTAACACTTACAGAAAAAGTGCTTAAAAGCTAAAAGTTAAAACTGGAATATGAACTTAGGCACACAGATCAGTCAGTAAATGTCTTGTTGTAGAAGCATGTGGATCTAAGGACAATCCCATTTATGCAGTCACACAGAAAAGCAGGGATGGTATTGCCTATGTGTAATCCTGCACTTGGTAGGTAGAGATGGTTGGGGCCTGCTGGCCAGCCAGCCACTGCCTCTAGGCTGGTTGTTTCTTTTTGAGGCTATGTGCCTAGTGAGTTAGGTGATAGATGTTAGATGATTGATTGATAAATAAACAGATAGATACATACATACATGCATACATAGGTACATAGATTGATAATTGATTACTATAGACAGATAAGTGATAGGAGATGATAGATGATAGATAGATAGATAGATAGATAGAAGATGAGAAATAGTTATGGGGCAGACAAGATAGCTGCATGAGTAAAAATGCTTGACATAGAAACCTGACAGCTTGAGTTAGAGTTCCAGAAATCCTGTGAAGATGAGAGGAGAGACTGACTCTTCATAACTCTCCCCTCACCTCCACATGTACCTCCCTACCTACACACACCCCAGACACAGGGGAGCAATGTTTTAGGAAAAGAAGGTGATAGCCCTGGCCTAAACACACACACACACACACACACACACACACACACACACACACACACACACCAAATAAACCTATTAAAAGTTGAATTTAAAAAAAATGAGGAGAGAATTCTCAATAGAGGAATCCAAAATGGCTGAAAAAAAATTAAGAACTTGCTCACAATCCTTGGGTATAAGGGAAATGCAAATCAAAACAACTCTGAGATATATTACTCCAGCCAGAATGGCTAAAATTAGAAACACCAATGACAACTTGTGCGGGAGAGGATGTGGGGAAAAGGGAACACTCCTCCACTGCAGGTGGGAAAGCAAACATGTACAACCATTTTGGCAATCAGTGTGGCAGCTCTTCAGGAAAATGGGAATGACTCTACCACATTACCTAGCAATCCCCCACTTAGGAATATAGCCAAATAATCCACATCCACACAACAAAGACATGTTTATGTTCAGAGCAGCATTATTTGTAATAGCAAGAACATTGAAGTAACCTAAATGCCCTTCAACTGAAGAATGGATAAAGAAGATGGTGCACATTTCCACAATGGAGTACTATGCTGTGAACACACACACACACACACACACACACACACACACACACACACTCACTCACACACACTGTAATCTTGAAATCTAGAGGCAAATTGATGGAACTTGAAGAATCCATCCTGAATGAGGTAACCCAGTCAGAAAAAGGGGAACATGGTATGTACTCACTCATATATGGATTTTAGACATAGTGCAATTGATCACCAGTTTATAATTCACTTTGGCTGAGAAACTCAGCTACAAGGATGATTATAAGAGGTTCATATAAGGTCCCTCACAGAATAGGAAAGGGACAAGATCTCCTGAGCATATGGGGTGTTGGTGGGGACAATGAATAGAGAACGATCTACAAGAAACAGAAGAGGAGAGAAAAGCACGTGGGAAGATTGTGTCAGGGAAGGAATAGATGAGAGAAAAGGGAGTGAGAGAGACAGAGACAGAAGGAGAGAAACAGAGAGAAACCATAAAAGAGGGAGCCATTGTAGGTTTAAAGAGAAAACTGAACCTAGAGAAATGTCCAGACATCTACAAGTCTGACCCCAACTAACAATTTGAGGAACAGTGGAAAGGCTACCATACATGGCCTTCCCTGATAATGAGATTGATGAGTAACTTATGCACCATAATAGAGTACTCATCTAGTAGCTGATGCAAACAGAAGAAACAGCCACAACTAAACACTTGGCATAACTGGAATCCATATGCACAGAGGGAGGACAACACCAGGCTGCAGTAACAAATAGAGGCAGCTTATCTGAACATAGAGGAGCCAAGGGGCACCAGAGGGATAGCTGGCAATTCATCATGGGACTGACTCGGATCCACTAAACATGGGTCTAAGTTAGAATGCCTGGACAGTGTAAGCGACCTTGGAGATTGGAACTACTATGTATCCCTGGTGCACACAAGGGTTTCGGATCACATCCTCCAAGAAGGGATACTCCCTTAACATAGATGCAGGAGAAAAATCTTAGTCCCTACTCCAAATGACTTGAAAGATTTAGATTAGCCCTCCTGGAAGGCATCACCCTACATGAGGAGTGTGGAGAGCTAGGAGGGTAAGGGGGTCAGGAGGCATGAGAAAGTGGAAGAGAAAAAGATGAAGGGAGGGAGAGGCAACTGGCATCAATATATAAAATTAAAATAAATAAAGGAATACTTATGTTTTTTAAAATGTACATTTATTGTGCATTACATATGTTTGATTTTTTTGTGTTGTATTATCACTCCCTCTTTGCAATGATGCCTCCTTTATTGGTTTGGATGATATTTTGTCCTGTTTTGGAATCTCTTTATGAGGATTTTATTATTTGTTCACATATATTCACGAGAAAAATTGATCTCCAATTCTCTTTATATTTCCCACAATATAGGAAAGCCTTGCTGAGTAAGGTTTATGATCTCAACGTTATCAGGCAGAGTGGCTATGATCCATTGAATTATTGAAATTGGAATCCCCAAGTCTGTCAACCTGTTGCAATATCCAGATTGTTAAGGGCTATCCAGAAAGCCAAATTTCCACTGTACCCTGTTGCAGGTTAAAGGTATATGATGTAGTAACATCTGACATAAATTATGTATGAATATTAAAAAAAAAGCCTGAATGCATGGATATCTGTGTACCTGTGGCATCATAAAATAAATTGGGTAAAGTTTCTTGTGTTTTTATATCATGGAATAAGTTGAGAAGTAGCATTTCTAACTCTTCTTTGAAAGGCTGGTAAATTCCAATGTTAAAACAATGTTTCACTCAGATTTTATTTATTTATTTATTTAAATTCTTACTTATTTTTGGTTGTGAGGCTTGTAATGATTCATTTTATTTCACTATGTGTGATAGTTCTATATTCAAATTGTTCATGTGGAGTTGATTGAACTTTGGTAAGTGGTAACTATGAAGATATATATTCCCAATTTGGATGAAGTATTTTTAAAGTATTTCTTATGGTTCTGTAGTTTTCCTTGTTGATTAAGTCTCATTTTAATTTCTGATTTTATTAATTGTTATATTGTCTCTCTCTCTCTTAGTTTTGTCTGTATAGTTGATTTTCACACAAAAATCAAATATGTTTTTCATTCAATAATTTTATTTTTCTTTGTTTCTAATTTATTAATTTTAAATGTGATTCAATAGTTTCTTCCTGTTTAATCTTCTTGGGTATGTTTCCTCATCATGTGTTTGGGTCATATATATTAAAAATTGACATGTCATATCAGTGTTTGCCATTGAATATGGATTGTTCTACCCCATCTTTTTTAATTAATTTTTGTTTTAACACTATTTTGGTAGATACAGAATTTGCTCAAGAACCTTACTTGCAAAGACTAGTAAATATGTCTTGGAAGTAAATGCTACAAGAAATGGAATGACCTAGAGATGAGGAGGGTCAAAAGGGAGAGTAGTGTGAGAAGAAAACAAACAAGGAAAGCACATAATCACAAGCATATAAAGATACCACTATGAAACCCAATACTCTGTATTTAAACTAAAACTAAAATATGAAATTAATTGTCATTGAAGTAGATCATTGGATAGTGGCACTTTATACCAAATTCCAGTGACACAAAATGTTTCCTTGATTGGTAAAGCCTGGAAGATAGCACATGTGTACAGGCATGTGTTTGATCAAAAAAAAAAAAAAAAAAAAAAAAAAAAAAAAGAAAGAAAGAAAAGAAAAATGTAATTAAAACTACACAAGAAAAAAATACTTTTAACTAAAAACATAAATTAGGATTAGGAGCTTTAGCGCTATATCAGAGGCAAAGAGTATTTACTGCTATTGCCAAATACCTGTGTTCACTTCCCAGTATCCATGCCTGGTGGCTTATAACCTCCTATAACTCCAACTCCATGTAATCCAGTGCTCTTTTATGGCTTCTGCAAGCAGTCACATGCATTGCATACATTCATACAGACACAATTCACATAATGAAAGCAAATATATGTATTAAAATGTAATTAAAGAATAAACTCAACAAGGTATTACAGTACAATCATGCCAGATTTGGAAGGGTAATGGGAATAAAACCATTTCCAGGGCCCAGTCTAGAGGACCTGAGTAAAATATCTGAGATTCATGGTGGAGAGAATAGGCACCAAAAGTTGTTTTCTGGTCTACACACACACACACACACACACACACACACACACACACACACACACACACACACACACACACACACACACACACACACACACACACACACACACACACACACACTGGGAATGTGAATACATCCAAAGACTTGACTGATGCTTATTACACTGGGCATTTTGTGGAGAAATGGATAACCAGTCAGGAAAGAGAAAAAAAAATCCCAATATTATTGTGCATGACAGACAAAATGCAAACATGTTTTCACTAGTAAAAAAATGCAAAAGAATTTCTTAGGGTAAGGCTTGAAGAGTAGAAAGAAAATTAAGACACATGACATATTTTATTTATCATTTGGAGGGATAAATAAAAACACATTTGCTGGAGTGGTCTTTTGTGTGCTTTTCCAGAACTTGTTTCACTGTGAATCCCAGGCTGTCCTGGAGATGATTTTGTAGACCCAACTACATTCAAACAGAAAGAATTCCCTCTGCCTCCTGAATGTTGAGATTAAAAGGCCTTTGTCACACACTTACAGCTAGTGGCCTTTATAACATTTTTATAACATTAACGTTCTATAATTAACAAGGGAAATAATAGCACCCAGTAAACCATGTGCTACCTAATAGTAATAATTGATTTATTGGATTCACCCTCATCTTAGGCAACCTGGCCCTGTTCCTACTCCCAAAGACTCCTCTTCCTGCCTTGGTGGTTTCTCCTCAGCACCTGACTGTCACTCCACACATGTCCTCTCCAGGGCCTGTTTCTTCTTAGGGAACCTTTCCAGATCACAGGCCTCTCTAATGCTCAAGTTCTTTCCATGCCCTGGAGTCGATCTTCTCTGCTTCCACAGATAACCTTCACTTCCCTCCTGGATCTGTTTTTCAGAGATGATCACTCTACACTGACATCTCAAAATCTGTCACAGTTGGAAGGCTAAGCCTTGCATTCATTAAGTGACTCCATAAGACAGTGCATGCAAAGGCCATGAGGAGCTGGGCCAATGGAACCCCCATGTCCCCAGTTGAAAGGGCCCCAACTGCAGAGCCTGGTTCTAAACTTCTTCCCTCCTCTTTATTAGCAAGCAACTACTGCCAATTTTCTCTCTCTTTCTATTTCTGCCCCCAATTGTTTGACATCTACCACTGCCTTCACTCCCTTTCCCAATAAACTCCTGTAGGTTTGTTGAGTTTGTTGGATCCAGTATCATCACTCAATGCTGCAGCAAAGAATGATATTAACAATTAATAATAATAACAATAATAATAATAATCTGTAGAAGAACTAACTGTAAGTAGTGAATCTCTTTGTCTAGCAACATTGTTCAGGTTAGGAGAATTTCTTCCTCTTCCAGAGGACTGGACTTCTATTTCTAACACCCAAACCTGGTGTCTCAAAACCACCAGAAAAGAAAGCTCCTGGTGATGATGATTTCTCCTTATCTCCATGGACACTTGGATGTGTATGTACATATGTGTACATAATTCAGGGTAGCACACACACACACACACACACACACACACACACACACACACGGGTTTCTCTTTGTATCCTTGATGTTCTTCAACTCAGAGATCTACCTGCTTCTATATCCAGAGTGCTGAGTTTACAGTCTTGAAACATCATTGCTTGGCTAAATTCTCTCTCTCTCTCTCTCTCTCTCTCTCTCTCTCTCTCTCTCTCTCTCTCTCCGTTGTTTTATTTTTTTGTTCAATTCTTTGTTTTTGTTTTATTTTGTGTTGTTTTAGGTTTTTGATATAGGGTTTTGATGTGGCTTTGGAACGTGTCCAGAAATTCCTGTGAAGACCAGGCTGGCTTCAAACTGACAGAAATCCAACTGTCTCTACCTCCCAAGTACTGGGATTCAAGGTGAGTGGCATCAATGCCTAGCTGTTAAATTCTTTCTTTTTTTTTTCAATTCATTTGCTTTTCTGATGATTGAAAAGGAATTTGCCAATTAAGTACCTTCAATAAAGTTTCAGCGGGAAAGTGGTAAGTATCTTTGTCTAGACTGGAGGTCATTGCCACACTTCATCTGGGATGCCTAGTTTAAAAACTTGGCCATCTGTGGGGTCTCATAGATCCAGCTTGAACTTCCTGTAACTCCAGGACTCAGAAAGCTAATGTGGGGAGACAGCCATAGTTTGAGGCCAGTCTAAGCAACATAGACTCTGTCTCAAAAAAAAAAAAAAAAAAAAAAAACTAAAATCAAAAACCAAAACCAAATACATGGCAGGCACAGTGACACACACTTGCAGTTTGAAAAAAAAATGTAAAGTAAGGTCTTTTTATTTATTTATTTTTTCACAAAATAAATGTTATTTTGATGGCAAAAACAAAATAATAATAACTCTGAATGGATGTGACCCCTAAACTTTAGATGTTAAAAGCAGGACTGCTGGAAGGCACTGAAGTAACCGAACCTCTCCTTCTTTGGTAAATAGCCATCCCTGCACACCAAAACCATAATGGAGCTGACTACACAGAATTTTATTCATAATGCTACCAGATCAAAATCCTTTCCTCAGAAACAGCACACATGGAGAAGTATTCATAGGCCACAAGGTGGTCAGGGAAGCTGCTGGACCTCAAGGGGCCTAACTGAATACTGAATATGGCAGCACATTCCAGTCCAGCCACCTGCTGGAGGGCCTGCCAAAAAGAATTTCATTACACCCCATCCCACCCTCCCACATCCCATCACTCACCATGCTTCAGCTTCTCTGTTGATCCATGCTCCTCCCAGAATTCCCCACAGCACCACTCATAGAGCAGCAATCAATCCTCTGGCTCCTGTTCTGATACAAAACCAAGCCTGCAGCATGGCTCCAGGAAGTCTCCTCCAGGCCTCAGACTAGAGGGTTGGCTCAGTGTCCCTGATTGGCAAGTGAGTCTTGAGTGACAAAAGCAGTTCCCCAAGGGTTAGACTGTTCTTAAAGACACAGCAAGCCCAGCACCTTCTTTGGCCCTGGTTTCTACTCCAGACCTAGAAATTTTAGAGATCTGCACAAACAGGAACTTATTTTTTGTTTTGTTTTGTTTTGAGAGAGAATTTCCCTGTGTGGCGCCTGTTCTCCTAGAACTTGCTCATTAAACTGAGCTGGTCAATTCCTTCCTAATTATTATTATTAATCTTGTTGTTGTTGCATTCTAGTAGATTTTTCTCATTACTTGTTTAATATTAATTAATTATTTGATTATTTGATTAATTCATTCATTTCTTTTGGTGTTTGAAACAGAGTTTCCCTGTGTGGCCCTACTGTCCTGGAACTTACTCTGTAGACCAGAGTCTACTCACAGAAATCTACTTGCCTCTACTTCCTGAGTGCTGGAATCAAAGACAACACCCAACACAACATAGTCAGACACAAATTTCAATGTTGCTTACCCATGTCACCAATAAACAGTCCAGCTCACTTCCTGCAGTGCACAGGTTCTATCTGTCTTTCGTCCTCCAAACAATGTGCAGAGCTTGCTCAGACCATTACACAATACAGACTGAAATGATTCTCTTATTAAATGGATGGAAGGCTTCCCAAAATATTAAAGGTATAGAGAAATTTTTTAGGACACAAGCGATGTTTGTTCTGTGCTGTCTTATTGAGGTCTGGAGACCTGAGGGGACTTTTTACCTGGTTGTCTCAGGCCTCTCAGATAACCATGAGAGAAAGGCAGGAGCCATATTACGAACAAGATGATATATCTTTTCCTCACAGAAGCCAGTGATATAGGTCTATTGTATTGGAGTTTTATTCCTGATATTTGAGTCAAATTCTTGACATATGAAGAATAATAAAAAGTGTCATCTGCAAGGTAAGCTGAATACTCAAAGACAATGTTGCTGGGAAGAACACCTTTATCTATGAGTATTAGGCTGAACCAGCACAGGTTCCTCAGTAGGAAGATGAGGAAACAGCTGCATTATTCAATGTTCTCTGTTTGAACAGGATTGGTAGAACATATCTCTGTGTGTCTGTAGAAAGTGGGTTTATTGGAATGTCTCACAGGCTGTAGGCTAGCTAGTATATAAGTCATGATGACCAATGGAAATTTGAAGAATTTGGTATGTGTTTGGTTCATGGGTGTGGGTGTCTCAGCTGGTCTTCAGTACTCATGAGTATGTCAAAGAAATAGGCTTTAAAGCTATAAAGTGATAAACTCAGCAGGATCCACACGCCATTAAATTTGTGGGGTCCATAAAGGTTTTCTCCTTTACGGTGGCATTGTGGTATTTTGTTTTGCTTTAGCAAATAAAGCCTGCCAGGTGGTGGTGGCATATGCCTTTAATTCCAGTGCTTGAGAGGGAGAAGCTGGTAAATCTCCGTGTATTTGATTGAGTTAGAAATGTGCACAGGGAAACCCTGTCTGAAAATAACACAAAACAAAAAGAATACACAAATCTAAACAAATAAACAAACAACAACAACAAAAAAAAATTGCTTTAAGAAGAGAGTGTGGAGCTAGGCAGTAGTTAGCCATAAAGGACAGGCCATGGTGGAGCACACCTTTAATCCCAGAATTTGGGAGACATAATGAGGTGGTATCTGTAATTTCATGGTCGCCCCAAGCTACAACAGATTGACCCAGCCTAAAAGAGAAAGAGAGACAGGTGGTGGCTCATCCCTTTATCCCTGTACTTGGGAGGTAGATATGGCTTGGAGGAGAAATATTAAGTGAAAGAAGACAGAAGTTTGTTCCATTCTAATGGAAGACTCGTAGGATCAGAATTGCCCACCCCTTAGGTCTGAGGATTCAGTGGAAGTATGACCTAGGGGTGGGCTGCTCTGCTTCTCTGATTTTTCATCATTAATCACATATCTGAATTCAGGTTTTAACTATTAAGACCAAGTACAATTAGCTTTACAATTTCCAGTGTAGTGTGTCAAAGCTAAATTGGGGTGTCAATACTAGAATTGATGGTAATAGAATTGGTGTAATAAATATTTATCAATTTTCCAAGTTTATTACTATCTATTATATTATTGAGCATGAGAGAAAATTGTTTGTATGAGTATACATGTTATGGGATGTAATTAATTATGTGAAGTCATGTGTCAGTATCTGACCTCTGTTCATCCCCCAAAAGATGTACTGAGTCTCTTGCCAAGATACACAACATGTTTTATCTGATGAGCCAAACACTTCCACAGATTAGCAATAAAACAAAAATAAAGAACTAAATAATGGTCTTTTGGAGCATGAAGCATCAGAATTAAGACCCTATACATGGTAAGTTTGCAACATGAAATGAATACAACCCTATGACAATGAACAACAATTTATAACAACATGCTGATTACAAAGGCACATTAACAAATATTTTTGGAAATACTCGGAAAGTTCAATGTAATTATGAAAACATCTATGATAGCATCCCATCACTCACCATGTTGTGGCTTCTGTACTCAACCATGTTCCAATCACAATTTACTACAGTAGCACTCCCAAAAAAGCAATCAGTCCACGGGCACTAGTTCTGCTTAAAACCAAATCTGCATCAAGAACAAAAGCCTACATTATGGCTATAGGAAGTGTCCTGAAATGCCTGTGACTCGCAGGTTGGCCTGATGTTGCTGATTGGCTAGTAAGGCTTGATCAACAAGATCACTTCCTTAAGGGTTAAAGTGTGCTTAAAGACACACCATGGGTACCTTGGGTCTGGCTTCTACTCAAGATCCAGACCTAATAGCCAACTGTAGAGACACAAATCTCAATGTCACTTACCCCTGTCTAAAATAGACAACTCACTCTCTTCAAGCAGTGTGAACGATCATCCCCTCCTTCCTCAAAAAATGTGCAGATGTTGCAGATAAAATTACAAAATGCAGATGGGAATGAATATTTTAGTCAACAGAGGGAAGGGTGCCTAGAATATTAAAAACTTGAGAGAGATTTTAGGGCATATGGCAAAAAAAAAGAAGATGTTTGTTCTGGGATTTTTCCTGAGGTCAAGGAAAGTGGGTGTACATTTTATCTAGTGGTCACAGACAATTTAGAAACCATGAGAGAAGGGAAGGCACAATATCAGAAAGAAGATAATATAACTTTCTCCTGTCAGATGCGTGGGGTGATAGCTCCAATGCATTTGGAGTTTTATTCCGGAAATTCTTGAAAAATGAATAATAATAAAAAAAACTGTTGTCTTCAGGGTAATTTGAATACTCTGAGAGAATTGGGCTGGGAAGCTTGCTTCTACAAGCACTGTGGTGACCGAGCAGAGCTTCCTCAGGGTACAGTGAGAAAATAGCTGCATTATTCAATGTTCTCTTCTTGAACAGGACTGTTGTCAGGTTTTTAAATCAGTGGATCCATCATCCAGCCTTGAGATTGCAGAAAGACTTCTTTCTTGTTTGAGATCTGGTTCCTATTTTCTTTACTTTTTTTTCCCCTGGTTTTCTGAAGTCCCAGTGACAACCATGAAATAAGTGGTTTCAGTACATCTGACATCAGTGGGAAATTACAGGACATCTCATTTTTCTGTGCCAAAATGTCTCTCATTAGTAGTTAGGACAGGGAATAATCACATCACGTGTTTGGGTAGTGGCCTTTGAAAGCTAGAGAGCCACCTTGTTTTCAGGAGAAAGGAGTGGGTGCAGGAAGAGAGCAGTATTTGCTATTGGAGTCAAAGCCAGTGCAGTAGAAATGTGTATCTCTGCTCACCTAGAAATGGTTTTTGTCTGGGTTGGAAGTCCAGGTCAGGAATCATTGCGCTGTGTCTTTAAGAAGGTGATCTTGTTACTCAGTCATCACTAGCCAACCAGACCCTCCTCAAGATCTGTTAATAATAAAAGGTACAGGGACCTTCTTAATGCCAGATTCAGGCTTTTCTCTAAAGGAGAGCTGGCACCTGTTTTTGTGTGTGCTGTTCTTCGATTATTGCTGCAGTAAGGTCAATGCAGAGCTTGGGAGAGCTCAGTAATCGTGTTATGAGTGAGGGGGTCGCTGTACCCAGGATGGAGGAGTGCATTGTGTAGTATATGAATCATGTGTTGGGTCCTCCCAACATCTGAGTGGGAACATGAAGACAGATTTTACTTCCTGTGGGTTTTCATGAGATACATGAATCTCCCTGGAATCAGTTATATGATTCTGACTAAAACTTTGTGGGTTGAATCTCTTCAGAGTATTGGGAGCAGGGAGCCCTGTGTAAAAACATCTTTTTAGTCAACTTCAATGAGCTTTTTGTGCATCCTTGGAAAGACTACAGTTCTTGGAGACATTTAACAATTTATATTTTACTTTATGTGATGTGATGAAAAATTTAAAAATTAGGGTTAATGGCAAGAAGGAAAAACTACAAAGAACAAGAATCTCTTCTAGTGGATAACTTCCTGATTTCAGAGTACAGACCCCACATGTTATTTTCATGAGATACAGGAAAAAGAAAAAGAAAACCTTGCAGGTGTGCTAATCAATCTTGATGCCCTTGCAATCAAACTTTGTACTCTATGAAATGCTGTAACCTTGAAAACCCTATGAGCTGAGACTAGTGGTGTCAAGCCTCCATTTCACTTTTGTTGCTAAGTAACTTAGCCTTCCAATAGAGTAAATTCCCAGACTGTTTTGCTCTTCCCAATTAAAACCTTTTGCTTTCACATTTGGGAATAACTTCATTGGACATGAGGAAACCCAGGAGGTACAAAGTTTGTGGGCTCATCCCAGATTTCCTCCAACCACCCAGGACCTTTAACCCTGAAAGACTAAAATAGAGAAAGTAAAGACAAAAAAAAAAAAAAAAAAAAAAACCGAAGGAATGCTGGAAATAGAAAAACTGCGCAAATAATTGTGAACTACAGACACAACATGACCAACAGAAAAAAAGAGAGAATCTCAGGCATGGAAGATAAAGTATAGGAAATAGATTCATCTACCGAAGAAAATCATAAATCCAACAAATCCTTAACACAAAACATCCAAGAAATCTGGGACACCATGAAAAGTCCAAACCTAGGAATAATAGGCAGCGAGGAAGGTGAGGAAGACCAGCTCAAAGGTGTCAAAAACATACTAAAAAAAAAATCATCGAGGACAACTTTCCCAATCTGAAGAAGGACACGCACATGAAAGTACAAGAAGTATACTGAACACCAATTAGGCTGGACCAAAGTAAAAAAAAAAAAAAAAAAAAAAAAAAAAAACTAGAAATATAATAAGGAAAACATCTAAAGCACAGAATAAAGAATACTAAGTGCAGCAAAGGAGAAAGGACAGGTAACATATAAATGCAAACCATCAAAATTACAACTGACTTTTCCATGGGATCCCTCAAGGCCAAAAAGGTCCTGGATAGATGTTCTACAAATACTAAGAGTCCACAGATGTTAGCCCAGGCTACTATACCCAACAAAACACTCAATCATTATAGATGGGGAAAACAATATATTTAATGACAAAGACAGACTTTTTTCCAATACTTACCTACAAATCCAGCACTACAGAAAGATATGGAAGGAAAACTCCAACCCACGGAAGTTAACTATGCACACAAATTGTAGGCAAAAGATAATCTCCCTATACAAGAAACCAAGGGTAATGGAGGTCAAATATATTCACAATTCCACTGCCAAAATCAATTCTAAAACAAACAAGCATAACTAATCAATGGCCTTTACTCACCCCCAATATTAATGGTCTTAACTCACCTATAAAAAGACACAGGCTAACAAAATGGATACGAAGAAAGAATGCATCCTTCTGCTACATACAAGAAACACATCTAAGTTTCAAAGATAGACATTACTTCAGGGTAAAAGGTTGGGGAATATCTTCCAATCAAATGTACACAAGAAGCAAGCAGGCATGGCTATCCTAATATCTAACAAGTTAGACTTCAAACCAAAATTAAAAAGAGATGAAGATGCTCATTAAGTATTCATTGCAGGAGAATTCCTTCATCACAAGTCTCAATTCTGAAAATTTATGCCCGAAATACAAAGGAACCCAGAGTAAACCAACTGCCAACATCAAAATGAAAGGAGAGAAGCTTAAGGTGATTACTCTAAAATCACGAGCAAGACAAGGCTGCGCTCTCTCTCAATATCTCTTCAATATTGTACATGAAATTCTAGCTAAAGCTATAAGACAAAAAAAAAAAGGAGATAAAAGGGATCCATATTGGAAAGGAAGAAGTCAAGCTATCACTATTTGAAGATGATATGATAGCTTAATATAGCTTAATAAGAAACCCAATAAACTCTACCAAGGAACTCCTATAGCTGATAAACATCTTCAGCAAACTAGCAAGGTACAAGATAAACTCAAAATAATCAGTAGCCCTACTTTTTTCAGACAAAAATGAATTGAGGAGGAAATCAGAGAAACATAACACTTTACAATAGCCAGAAACAACATAAAGTATCTTGGAGGAACACTTCCAAAACAAATAAAAGACTCATATAATAAAGATTTGTGGCTCTAAAGAAAGAAATTAAAGAAGAAACCAGAATATGGAAAGATCTCCCATGCTCTTGAATAGGTAGGATAAATATAGTAAAAATGGCAATCTTGCCAAAAGCAATCTAGAGATTCAATGCAATCTCCATTAAAAACCCACCACAATTCATCACTGACCTTGAAAGGATAATGATCAACTTTTTATGGAAAAACAAAAGACCCAGCATAGCCAAAAGAGCCCTGTACAATAAAAGAATTTCAAAGGCATCACCATCCCTGACTTTAAGCCCTACTACAGAGCTATACTCCTGAAAACAGCCTGGAATTGCCACAAAAAAAAAAAAAAAAAAAAAAAAAAAAAAAAAAAAAAAAACCAAGTAGAACATGGAATGGATTTCAAAAACCTGATACAAACCCACATACGTATGAAAACCTGATTTTCTACAAAACATATAAAAGAATACAATGGGATGAGGAAATCATCTTCAACAAATGGTGCTGGCACATTTGGATGATGATATTTAGAAGACTGTAGATAGACCCAAGTATGTAGTCATACACAAAACTATGGTCCAAATGGATCAAAGTCCTCAACATCCATCCAACCACACTGAACCTCTTAGAAGAGAAAGTAGGAGGTACCCTTGAACAAATTGTTATAGGAGACCACTTCCTGAACATAATCCAGGGGCACAGACACTGAGAGCAACAATTAATAAATGGGACCTCTTCAAACTTAGAAGGTTCTGTAAGGCAAAGGACACAGTGGAAAGACAAAATGGCAGGCCACAGACTGGGAAAAGATTTTATGTAAGGAGTAAGGTTTTTCTGCCCGCCACGGGTCTGGTCCTGCCATCACGCCAGCACCAATTAACACACAGAGACTCTGTATTTGACATAATGCTATTGGCCTGGTACTAGTTTCTTATCTGCTAGCTCTGTCTTAAGCATTAACCCATTTCTGCTGATCTATGTATGTTCATGTGGTCTTCTTACTGAGAAGCATACTGGCATTCTGCTTTCTCCAGACTCTCCATGCTGACTCCTCCTTCCAACTTCCTCTTTCCTCCTTGTCTCTTAGTCCCTCCTATCTTACTTTCCTATTGGCCAACATTTACAGAATGGCATCTTCCATCAATTTTCACCAATAGTACATCAGACAATGGGCTGATCTCCAAAATATGCAAACTACTCAAAAAACTAATCAACAAAACACCAACCAGCCCTATTAAAAAATGGGGTATTGACCAGCAGAGGAACTAGGATACAAGGTGTATTCTAAGAGATTCATATAAAGTCCCTTACAGAACCAGGAAGGGACAAGTCCCCCAGATCTCAGGGGAAGTGGGGGGGGCAGCGAATGGAGAGAGTAGTAGGAGAAAATGAGGGGGAGGAAAGGAAAACATGTGCGACCAGGAAGATTGAGCCTGGTTTGGAATAGAAGACAGGTAAGAGAGACACAAAGAGAGAGAGAGAGAGAGAACATAAAAGAGGGAGCCAATATTGGTTTGAAGATAAAATTGAACACAAAGAAAAGTCTAGAGAACTACAAGACTGCTCCCAACTAACAATTTGAGCTTCCTTGGAAAGGCTACCATAAATGCCCTTCCCAGAGGGTGAGGGAGAGTGAGAGTGAGAGCAACAACTAACTTATCCATGGAGCCCTCAATTAATGCCTGTTGGAAACAGGAGCAAATACCCATACATAAAAACTAAGTCAAAGTAGAACCCAGATGCATGTCGAGAGGACAAGACCAGGTGGAAGAAACACATAGAGACAGCTTACATGAACAAGGAGCAGCTATTGGGCCACCAGACTGATAGCTGGGAAGCCAGCATGGCCGCCCTGAATATGGGTCTCAGCCAGAAGGACTGAGCAGTCTAAGGAACCTCAGACAGCGGAGCCAGGATGTATCCCTGGGACACAAAAGAACTTTGTGAACACATTCCCCATGGAGTGATAACTGCCTTAATCTAGAGGCAGGAGAGAAGCACTAGTCCCTACGTCACATGACCTGTCAGCTCTACATGACCCCAACTGGATGGCATACCCCTACATATGGAATTGGGGTGGGGGGTGGGAGGGTAGGGTAGTTAGAATGCATGTGAGAAGGCAGCGAGGGTTAAAATGAGGGAAGGAGGGAGGAGGAAGAAAGGGAGGGGGGAGGGAGAGGGAACTGGGATTGACATGTAAAATAATAAATTAAATTAAAAAAAATGCTTTGACTCCAAAATTAAGTTCAAGGACATGTTACTGGGGAAAAGGATTTCTATTATTGTTTCCACAGAAAATGAAAAGATGTGCATTCCTTCCAGACTAATGTGGTTTGATCAAGCCAGACCAACTGATAGAGAATACCAGGTGATCCTACATTCAAAACAGGTGGACAAAGCAGCCTTACAGACTACAGGCAGGATTTCTGCCTCTTCATAGATTCCCCCATGACAGTGCCTCTTACCCGCAGGAAGTAGTTTGGAAAGAACGACACCCAAATCCCCAAATATTGTCTATAAATGTTTGTTATTATTTAAATGGACTTGGTTATATAAAATGAAAAAAAAAAGAATAGAAGCGTTGATTGAAAAAAAACTTTATAAAATCAAAAATAAAAATGGGGTACAGAACAGAAGAAATAGTTCTCAATAGAGGAAACCAAAAAAGCTGAAAAATACTTAAGAAAATGTTCAACATCTTTAGCTATCAGGGAAATTCAAATCAAAACAACTTTGAGATACCATCTTACTACTGGAGGATGGCTAAAATTAAAAACACCAAATGAAAACTTATAACAAAGGGAACATTCCTCCATTGCTGTTGGGAGTGCAAATTCATACAGCCATGTTGGAGATAAGTATGGTGGTTCCTCAGGAAAATGGGAATTAGTTTACCACGGGACCCAGCAATCCCCCCTTAGACATATACCCAAATGATACATATCCCAGCAACAAAGACATCTGCTCAACTATGCTGATAGCAGCATTATTTGTAATAGCAAGAAACTGGAAACAACCTAGATGATCCTCAATTGAAGAATGGATAAGAAGATAGGATAAGGATAGGAAAGAAATTATGACTAGGAAGATTGAGTCAGGGTAGGAATACAAGACAGAAGAGGGAGAGAGAGAGACTGAGAGTGAGTGAAAGAGAGAGAGGGAGACAGAAAGAGAGAGAGAATAAAAGAAGGAGCCAGTATTGGTTTGAAGAGAAAAGTGAATCTAAAGAAAGGTCTAGAGACCTACAACACTATTGCCAACTAACAATTTGAGCAACTGTGAAAAGGCTACCATAAATGCCCTTCCTGGATAGTGAGATCAACAACTAACTTATTCACCATCATGGAGCCCTCCTATAGTGCTGTTGGAAACAGAATCAAACACCCAAACCTAAACACTGAGTTTAACGAGAATCCAGATGCAGATGGACAGAACAAGACCAGGTTGTAGAAACACACAGAGACAGCTGACCTGAACAAGGAGCAAATAACAGGCACCCAGACTGATAGCTTGGAATCCAGCATGGTACTGACTCAGTCTTCTCTAAATATGGGTCTCAGCCAGAAGGACTGAGCAGTCTTAGGGACTGCAGACAGTGGAACCAGGATGTATTCCTCATGACAAAAGGTCATTGCAGATACATCCCCAATGGAGGGTACCCCCTTAACCTAGAAACAAGAGAGAAGTCCTAGTCCCTATTTCAACTGACTTGACAGATCTACATGACTACACCAGGATGGCATTATCATACATTTGGAATTGGGTTGGGAGCTGGGAGCAGAGGGTGGTAAGGGTGCATGTGGGGGGAATAGCGTGTAAATGGGTGGGAGGGAGGGAGAGAGAGGGAAATGGGATCGACATGTGAAATAAAAATAAATAAGTAAATAAAAAATAAAATAAATACTCCCAGGTCAGAATCTTACAATCTGCTGGTAATACAGAACACCAGTGTAAACAGCACCAGGCTCCTCCTGGTACAGAAGCCCTAAGCCATGCTCATCCTGGATACATGCTGGGTTGCTGAAGGCCTAGGTGCATTGGGCCACCTGGTGGGCAGTCAGAGAGGAGAGGAGTTCTGAATCCCTAGGGGCTAATGACAGAACCAGACCCTCGCACAGCCCTCCTCTCCTCAGGTGGCAGTGACTGTGACCTTAGGGAAAGGGGTGAGGGTGAGAGTGGGGAGGAGGAGGATGAGGGGTTTTGGGGAGAACAGCTTTGGTAAAGATTTTTGTGTCAACTAAAAAAATAAAAATAACAAAATATATGGTAATTACAAGTGATGGCTATGTACAGACTTGTTACAATCAGTCTGAAGCAAAGAAGACAAAATAAGATAACAGTCGTCTAGTAGACAGGTCAAGTGGTCTGCAGATTTATAGGTCAATGCAATTCATCAAAGCAGAACAGAGAACATCAGAAGGAACTTCAGGTGTTACGAGTATGATTCCATTTCTCTGGGCAATAAAAGGTAGAACAGGAAAAAGGATTGGCAAGATCCAGAAGAGTGGAAAAGATATAAAAATAAAATTATAATACTGAAAGATAACATAAAAGAAGATCTTGTGTAACCCACAAAATTCATAAAAGGAGCTAACATTTAAGAGAGCAGAGGGTGCAGAGAGGCTCAGGGGAAAGCACCAATGTAAGAATGTAGAGTCAGGAATTAAATAAATGAATAAGATTTCACTTCAGGCATGCATATCCGGTTAAGAGTCACTAATAAGAAAAAAGAAAAAGAGAAAAGGAGAGACATTTCTTCGCTAGGGATGTCTGACAAAATCGAGAGAGACTAAAGGTAATGTAAAAAGTTATGGAGGTTCAAAGAAAAGGCGCCAAATGTCGAGAAAGATGTAAGCTGTTTGCTGTGGGCTCTCATATCTACAAATACAAACTTAAGATTAGTAATATGAGTTAAAATTTTTGACCATACCAGGTTAATGGTTTAAAAGTTCTGTTTATTTCTCTCAAGAAAAATATATGTACTTGCTAAAAAGTTCTATCAGTGTTTCCTGTTAGAAACCTGTTTATTGCAAGACTAGAGCTAAAACAAAAATGGTTTAAACATTTTTGCTGTCTAATGATAACAGCCCCCAGCTCAAAATTTACCTCTGAGCACTGGTCATTAAATTCAGATTATCAGAAAATAAGATGTCCTTTTAATGTAGATGACATTAATTCTGTTTTATGTCGAAAGCTGTTAAAAATTGAAACTAGTTAAAACGTTACAATTATAAACACAGGAAATTAACATAAACTTATCAGGCACCAAGGTGACAATGGGTTTAAAGACATAAAGGGTGCTAAAATCATTTGATATTATAAGATGCCATTACAGGATATTTAATTGTTTTATAAAACAGTTTTTAGATGTTTAAATTCAGAAGGTTGCATTATATTTGTGCTTTATTACATTGTTAATATTTGTACTTAAATTAAAGGGCTAAAATTTAAGATCAAAGCCATAAACTGTATATACTAACCAAAAGTTGAGAAGCTCATTTTTTTATGATACAGTGGGCAATCCATCCTTGTTTTTGCCAAATTTGGTAAGCATAAGTTATTTAGATAAACTGAATCACATACCTGTTTTATGTTTCCATAAAAGGAGTTTCAAATTAAAATCAGTATTTTTAAAGCTAAAACTGACAATGCAAAGTTCTAGTTTTATAAAATCTGGTAACTATTATAAAATGTTAAGAAACACAAGTTACCAGCCATCCTTAGATTAACTTTTGGTTATATTCAAACTAAGTATTAATGATTAATAATAGGAATAAACATCACTCTGTCTCCTATACATATTCTAAAAGTTTAAGCTTAAATCGAGTAACTGAAAACCAAGTTGTCTATTAAGATCTACCTAGAAAGACTTCTAATACTACAGAGATCTGTAGAATAATACATTTAAATTTTAACTAAAAAACTGTAATAATTTCAGACAAAGAATCACAGAACCTAACAATGACCAAAGAAAGGTTTCTAAAGAACATTGTGGGGCAGCATGGATTGTGATGACACTGACCAGGGAGCAAGATGCTGAAACACAATGCCTGCAGCATGATAGGACCCAGCTCGGGCTATGTAGAGGCTGCAGGGAATTGGAAAATTGTCTGCACCTTTGCCTAGACAAAATAAGTTCAGACTTTTCCAATTCCAGGTTCCACAGGGAAAAAAAACCTCTCACATTATGTACTTGGTAAAAAAATTCTACCCTCAATGCCATAGAAAATTGGATATGGCTAAAAATATAAGGAATGGTCCCTGTGATTTTTTTAATAGATTCAAAAGTAACATATAGTTTATCCTTCTCAGATCTCTAATTCTATTGATGGCTTGTCTAACCAAAACTTTGTGAGCTTCGCAATAAAGGCAGCCTTGATATGGATCCTAAATAAGAATTTAAAAATATAAAGATATATAAGTCTTTTTTGAACATTTATTTATTAATTATGCATACAGTGTTCAGCCTGCATACATGTCTGCACAGCCAAAGAGGATACCACATCACATTATAAATGTTTGTGAGCCACAATGTAGTTGCTGGGGATTGAACTCAGGACTTCTAGAAGAGGAGCCAGTAATCTTAACCTCTGCCACATCTCTCTAGCCCAAGACATATACTTCTTAAATATATAAGAAATTAATTTACAATATAAAAATTCAGAGCTTAACTTTTAATCAAGTTCTGATAAGCTAATAGAGCAGGGACTCCCAGCTGTTTAGTCACAGACTCAAAGTTTTATGATTTATATGGGGTGTCATCAAAGTGTAAATATGAAGGATGCTTCATTAGGCCTAAGGCACCACTGACCAATCTATACATGGATCGCTCTTGACAGAAGAAAAAGCTTATAACCCAAATCTGTAAATTTTGCTAGGACTCAAAGGCATAAGTTTATTCCTGCTGTTTTATAGATACCCAAAACCTACTTTTTTGTACAATTTGGATTTCAGCACAGATTGGTGATGATAATATATCTAAAACTTTTATGTCCTTTTATATAACACAGTTCATATAGGCTTCAGAGGAACAAATGTCATAAAGCTTGGATCCACTTCTTACAGGTCAAAAGGACTACAGATTAATACAGCTATCCCGAGGATGGAATTTTCTCCCTGGTCTTGCTGTCTTTCTTGATCACCAAAGGTAAGGAACAAAGATTTCCAATTAAATATATACATTTTAACCTTTGTTACCAGTTTAAACATGTCTCAGATGATTTGTGCTTCTGGCAGATGAGTATCAGTTGCTGACTACAGCCTGCTCCTCTATAGTGCTCTCCCTCCTAACTGTGAACCAGCCCAGCCAAAGTGAATCCTCAACAGTGTCTACAAACTGATGCCTCTGATAAATGGTCCATTTCCTGAATCCCACTTCCTTTTGTTGGTATTGTCTAGCATTTTAGCCTACTTGTAGCTAAGAAAACTCTGCAAAAGTAAGCAGGAAGTAGTACAGGCATTTCGCTGGCACAACAGTGTTTTGATTTTCAAATAGCTGTCACCTGGAGTTCTATAGCCTATAAAGCCTCCTTGAGCAGCTTGTTACTATTATGCCTACTGGTTTCCTCAACTTCCAAGGAAGTGACTCCTGGCTGCAAAAGCAAATGGTTTTTACTGGTAAAAATCAAACCAGCTGGGACCTCACTGTGTCAGAAAAGTAAGGTAGTGGCTTAAAATTGTGAGGGGTTTATAACAGGGTAAACAGAAAGGGAAACTAGAGACCACTAATCTCAGTTCACAAGGTTTCCAAGATACAGGCAGTTCATAGAGTACAAATTTATTTACAAGGTCATCATGGAACTAAGTTAATATTATCCAGCATTTGTTTAGGCAAGATTGATAAGCACACCTGAAAGGTTGGGTTTTTTTCTTTGTTTTTACTTCTTCTCCTGAAAATAGGATGTGGATTCTGTACTCTGTAGTCAGGGATTTATCTATTGGCAGAAATTCTTGTTCTCATTATTTTTTCCTTCTTGCAATAAGCACTAATTTTATAACTTTTAGTTATTAATTTTTCCATCACATTACCTCTTTGCAACAAACATTAGAGGCCCAATTTTTGGGCCTCCAATAGGTAAAAGACTTCTGGTGTTTTTTGGTGTACAGGTTACTCACATTGCCTCCTATGTTTAGGAGTTTAATTTTGTTTACTTTTGATATAGCATCTCAACCAGGGAAATGGTGAAATGGATTCTTTTCCTGTACTATTTCCTGCTTACCTTTGCAGTGTTTTCTTGCACATGAGATGGCTAAAATGGTATATAAAACCAATAAAAAAAAAGTAGAAAAAGGAGGGGGGCTTCAGCAAATTACACATTTATCAGAAGAATTAGGTTATAGATCCTGTTGAAGATTCACATTGGCTGTGCTGGTTCACAGTAACTCTAGAGCAGTATTTAGGAGCAGAATTTATTCAGTAACTGATACTCATCTGCCAGAAGCACAAATCTACTGAGACATGGTTAAATTTGGAACATAAGTTTGAGATATATTATCATCACTTCTCTGTACTGAAATCTATATTGTAGAAAAAGTAGATATTGGGTATCTGTAAAACAGCAGGAATATACTTATGCCTTTGAGTCCTAGCAAAAACTACAGATTTGGGTTACAAACTTGTACATTTTTCTTCTGTCAAGAGAGATCCATGTATAGATTGGTCAGTGGTGCATTAGGCCTGATGAAATATCCTTCATATTTACACTTCGATGACACCAAACATAAATCATAAATCATTGAGCTTGTGACTAAACAGCTGGGCGTCCCTGCTAGACTACCTTATCAGAACTTGAATAAAAGTTAAGCTATAAATTTTTATATCATAAATTAATTTTATATATTTTAAGATGTATAATTCTTGGGCTAGAGAGATGGCTCATTGGTTGAGAATACTGGCTGATCTTATAGAAGTCCTGAGTTCAATTAACAGCAACTACATTGTGGCTCACAAATATCAGTAATGAGATCTGACTACTTCTTCTCGCCTGCAGACACATGAAGGCAGAACACTGTATGCATAATTAATAAATAAATGTTCAAAAATGACATTTATGGAGAGATCCACCTATCTCTGTGGGTCCACTCGGAGTTCCTGCAGGCAAGATCCTTGACCCCCAAATCCTGGCCTCTGCCAAAGAACAAGGTCTCAGCTGGAGAGCGCCAGTTTCCAGTGAGATCCCACTTTTCCTGCAAAACCTTCTCAAGTTCCAGCTCAGCCCTCGTCCTCTTCCGCCAGCTATTGGCCAGAGGTGAGTCTGGGCCCAATCAGGGCTGCCTGTCCCCTTCAACCTCTTTTCCCCCCTGCCCCGCCAGAACTCCCTGGGTTGGCCCCTGATCCTGCTGCTCCTGTCTCCGGTCCCCATCGAGAGCACCCTTGGAGCTCTGATACACCCCCACCCATCCCCACTGCCAGCCTATCCCCCTAACCTGTGCCCTACCCCACCCAAGGTCCTGCTGCTCTGGTTGAGCACTGGGACAGAGGGTGGAGACAACAGTCCACCCTACTTCGGAGACTTCTAGGAGCAACTCTGAACAAAGGAGACCTAACTATCCTCGCGGGACCACTCACCACTGGCTTGGTCTCTGACCCCGCCTCCAGTCCTCTGCTGGAGTCCCAGGCCCCTCCCAGTGATCCACCTATCTCTGCGGGCCCACTCAGAGTTCTTGCAGGCAAGATACTTGACCCCCAAATCCAGGCCTTTCCCAAAGAACCAGGTCTCAGCTGGAGAGCACCAGTTTCCACTGAGATCCCACTATCCTGCAAAACCTTCTCAAAGTTCCAGCTCAGCCCCTGCCCTCTTCTGCCAGCTATTGGCCAGAGCTATTGGCCAGAGCTATTGGCCAGAGGACAACTGTTAGTACCTGCTTACATCTTCTGGATCCTCACCCTTGACCCCATCCCTGGATCTCTGTCTGTGGAGAAACCTCCTAGAGAGCTTGGACCACACAGAGCTACAGATATTAAATCTCAGACCCATATAAACCCATCGGGGAAGTACTATAGGGAGAGGGGGGATGCACCACCAACACCTACTGGAAGAAGCTACGGGAAGAAGGCAATACAAGAGAACAACTAACAACAGAAAGACAAACATGACACCACCAGAATCTAGGGAATCTACACCGACTAGAATGGAACACAACAACAAAGCAGAGGAAGCAGAAGGGTTTGACTTAAAAATTACCATCATAAAAATGAAAGAGGCTGTCAAAGAAGATGTGAGAAAATCCCTTAATGAAATGGAGGAAAAAACAAACAAAAAAGTGGAAGAAATGAACAAATTCCTTAAGGAAAGTACAGAAATCCAAGAAAAAACAAATAACCAGGAGAAGGAAACGGTTCAAGACTTGAAAACTGAAATTGAGAAAATAAAGGCAACACACATGGAAGGAATGCTGGAAATTGAAAAGCTGGGCAAAAAATCGGCAACTACGGACACAAGCATAACCAATAGAATTCAAGAGATAGAAGAGAGAATCTCAGGCGCAGAAGATAAACTAGAAGAAATAGATTCATCGACTAAAGAAAATCATAAATCCAACAAATCCTTAACACAAAACATCCAGGAAATGTAGGACACCATGAAAAGGCCAAACCTAAGAATAATAGGCATAGACGAAGGTGAGGAAGCCCAGCTCAAAGGTGCCAAAAACATAGTCAACAAAATCATCGAGGAAAACTTCCCAAATCTGAAGAAGGACATGCCTATGAAAGTACAAGAAGCATACCGAACCCCAAATAGGCTGGACCAAAGAAACAAGACCCCTCGACATATAATAATCAAAACACCTAGCATACAGAATAAAGAAAGAATATTAAGAGCAGCGAAGGAAAAAGGACAGGTAACATACAAAAGCAGACCTATCAAAATTACACCTACTTCTCCATGGAAACCCTCAAGGCCAGAAGGTCCTGGATAGATGTTCTAATAGTATTAAGAGAACACGGATGCCAGCCTAGGCTACTATATCCAGCAAAACTCTCAATCAATATAGATGGAGAGAACACAATATTTAATGACAAAACCAGATTTTCCCAATATGTATCTACAAATCCAGCCCTACGGAAAGTATTGGAAGGAAAACTCCAAAACAAGGAAGGTAACAACGCCCACAAAAATGTAGGCAACAGATAATCCAACTACACCAGAAACCAAGGGTGAAGCAGAACAAATATATTCACAATACCACTGCCAACAACAAACCCAAATCAAACAAGCATCAACAATCAATGGTCCTTACTCACCCTCAATATTAATGGTCTTAACTCACCTATAAAAAGACACAGGCTAACAGAATGGATACGAAGACAGAATCCATCCTTCTGCTGCATACAAGAAACATAACTAAGCTTCAAAGATAGACATTACCTCAGGGTAAAGGGTTGGGAAAAGATTTTCCAATCAAATGGAAATAAGAAGCAAGCAGGCGTAGCTATTCTAATATCCAACAAGTTAAACTTCAAACCAAAATTAGTCAAAAGAGATGAAGATGTTCATTTCATATTCATCTCAGGAGAAATCCATCAACACAAAGTCTCAGTTCTGAACATCTATGCTCCTAATACAAAGGCACCCATATTTGTAAAAGAAACACTACTAAAACTCAAAGCTCATATAAAACCTCACACACTTATAGTGGGAGACTTCAATATACCACTCTCAACACTAGACAGGACCACAATTCAGAAACTCAACAAAGAAACAAAAGATTTAACAGAAGTTATGTCTCAACAGGGGTTAACAGACAGCTATAGAACATTTCATCCAAAGACAAAAGAATATACCTTCTTCTCTGCTCTACATGGAACCTTCTCTAAAATCGACCACATACTAGGTGACATAACAAACCTCAACAGATACAAGAGAATAGGAATTGTCCCCTGTATCTTATCGGACCACCATGCTATAAAATTGGAATTTAACAACAACACAAATAGCAGAAAACCTGCAAACTCATGGAAACAGAACAATGTGCAATTGCACCACTCCTGGGTCAAAGAAGAAATAAAGATAGAAAGTAAAGACTTTCTAATATTCAACGAGAATGAGGATACAACATACCCGAAGATAGGAAAGAGAGAGAGAGAGAGAGAGAGAGAGAGAGAGAGAGAGAGAGAGACAGAGAGAGAGAACATAAAAGAGGGAGCCAATATTGGTTTGAAGATAAAATTGAACACAAATGAAGGTCGAGAGAACTACAAGACTGCTCCCAACTAACAATCTCAGCTTCCGTGGAAAGGCTATCATAAATGCCCTTCCCGGAGAGTGAGATCAACAACTAACTTCTCCATGGAGCCCTCAACTAATGCCTGTTGAAAATAAGAGCAAAGACCCATATATAAACACTGAGTCAAACTAGAACCCCAAAGCAGATGGAGAGGACAAGACCACGCTGCAGAAGCACATAGACACAGCTAACCTGAACAAGGAGGAGCTAACGGGCCCCCAGAATGATAGCTGGGAAGCCAGCATGGGACTGACTCAGGCCCCCCTGAATATGGGTCTCAGCCAGAAGGGCTGAGAAGTCTAAGGGACCTCAGACAATGGAGCCAGGATGTATCCCTGGTGCACAAAAGAACTTTGCAAACATAACCCCCATGGAGGGATAATTGCCTTATTCTAGAGACAGGAGAGAAGCCCTAGTCCCTACTTCACAGGACCTGTCAGATCTACATGACCCCAACTGGATGGCATTCCCCTACACATGGAATTGGGGTGGGGGGATGGGAGGGGAGGGTGTTTAGAGTGCATGTGAAAGGGCAGAGAGGGTAAAAGTGAGGGAAGGAGGGAGGAAGGGTTGGGGGGAGGGAAGGAAGGGAGGGAGAGAGAACTGGGATCGACATGTAAAATAATAAATTAAATTAAGAAAATGCTTTGACTCCAAAATTTAAGTTGAAGGACAAGTTACTGGGGAAAAGGATTTTTATTTTTATTTCCACAGAAAATGAAAAGATGTGGATTCCTTCCAGACTAATGAAGTTTGATCACGCCAGACTGCCTGAAACAGAGTAGAAGCTGATCCTACATTCAAAACATCTGAACAAAACAGCCCTACGGACTACAGCCAAGATATCTGAATCTTCTTTGACTCCCCTCAAAGACAGCGCCCCTTACCAGCAGGAAATAGCTTAGAAAGAACAACGCCCAACTTCCCAAATATTGTGTATCAATGTTTGTTTTCATTTAATTGGACTTTGTTATGTAAAATTGAATAAAATGAAGAAAATAAATATGAAAAAATGACATTTATGATTTTAAATCATTATTTAGGAGCCATATTAATGCTGCCTAATACTGCCAAGCAGAAAAAGTTATGGTTAGCCTAGATATCAAAACTATCAGATGTGAGAAGGATATAGTTAATTAACTGTTCAATCTATTAAAAAAAAAATGACAGGGACCATTCCTTATATTCCTAGCCATAACCAATTATGTATGGGACAGAGGGCAGAAGTTCTTCACCAAATACAGAATGTGAGAGGCTATTTGTTTGATTGTTTGTCTTTTCTCTGTGGAAGAGAGACAAGGAAATGACTGACCTTTTGTCTAGGCAAAGCTGGTGCTAATAATTTTTCAGCATCTACAAATAATAAGCTGGGTCCTGCATGGAAGCAGATATTATAATTGAACATCTTGCTCCCTGGCCCTGGCCCTGGCCCTGGCCCTGGCCCTGGACCTGGCCCTGGCCCTGGCCCCTGGGCCCTTGGCCCTGGGCCCTGGCCCTGGCCCTGGCCCTGGCCCTGGCCATGGCCTTTTCATTATATAATCTGTGATCCCTGAAGTTTGGCGCCACCTTGTGTGACTCAAGTGTGACAGACCATCTAAGTATCTGATTATTTCATTATTCAAATCTGTCTTTTTCTACTCCAGGAAGAGTGGAGTCTGGATCAACCTTGTTGGTGTTAATTCGTATGTTGTGAATTCTTTCTTTCTTTCATTCTTTCATTCTTTCTTTCTTTCTTTCTGTCTTCCTTTCTTTATTTAAATCAATGTTGATATCATTTTGTTAACTCTCTAGGGGTGAATTATGAGAAACAAGCTTTTTATTCATTCATTTTTTGTTCAAACCTATGATTAAGAACTCAATGTCACTTCAGTATTGAGCAATCATTTAGACTTCATGCATAAAACACCATCCACTTGTTTAAGGTTTATTCATTTAATTATGAAAATCTGTCATTATGTATTCAGTAATCACTGGAGGTTTGAGCCTCCTTAGGGGAGACCGTTGTACTAGATCATCACATCGTCTAATACTACACTTACTTCTTTAACGTTAAACTAGGAAATTAAATAATAATTCATTATTTAATTTATGTATATAAAATACAGGTAATTTTATGGATCGTAAGTTTCTTTTGGAGTCATTTTGGGAGTTGATGATGTAATATCATCTCATTACTTCATAATTTAGCTATGTAAATAGATCTTTACATCAGCGATAGGTTTAGGACTTTGGTGCCATCTCGTCAGTGTTACGAAAAAGGCCCACTAAATAATCATCAATTTAATATTTTAAAAACATCATTATTCCAGGAGTAGTCAGTCTGATTACTCTATGTGGGATTTAACTATGCACCACCATGTCATTTTTCAATCTTTTTTTTTATATATTAACTATTTTTTTTTACTATTAAAACACTATTTTATTTTTTCTGTAATATTATTTACATATTGCAAATAATGACTTCAGCATAGATCATTTTAGGGTACCACATTCTCCTTATATATTCCCCATTTGATATATTTGGTCTGTTTTTTTTATGCATATAGAGTATTTTTTATTTAATTTTATATAACAAAGTCCAATTAAATGAACACAAACATTTATACACAATATTTGGGAATTTGGGCGTCGTTCTTTCCAAACTACTTCCTGCTGGTAAGGGGCGCTGTCTTGGGGGATTCGAATATATTAACTATTTAAATGGATGAAGATGATGTTCTTCTTGACCTAGTCGGGCCATTCCTCCATGGGATTTAATCAGGTGGCATTATTTAATAATCTAAGTACTACTTCCTTGACAATCACTGGAGTTTAGCTCTATCTTATGAGTGTTAAGTATGGAGGACTATCTAATTTTTAACTTATTTGATTGCATAAGTACTGATTGTGTCATCTGTCATTTCGCTGCTGTAGGATTGACACAGCAGGAGATCGATATCAGAAGCAGTGCCCAGAGAATGGGGGACAATGCCTTATACTTTGATTACTGATTACATAATAGTAGATTTTTAACAATCGAATGGTTGCAAGATTTTAAAAAAAACTGTACTGTTTCATGTCATCAGTTTCTGAGAGGTTGTAACAGAACTGACCCATGAAGGACACAGTGACCAGCGATTTTAAAAATGGCATAACTGAATAATCTCCTGATCAGGGAATCACATCTAATGAACTCTATCAGGCTGATAAAATGACATACCGCAAACAATAAATCACTCTAAATAACAATATGAGAAATCAGGATATAGGACTTAATAGAGAACAGTCCATTGAGGAATCCAAAATGACTGAAAGAAACACAAGACACTGCTCAAAATCCTTAATCATCAGCCTAATGCAAACCTAAATAACTCTGAGAAACCATGGGATCGAGCTCCTCTAAAGGGAAGAGGATGAAGAGGAGTTTATTTTATTTTCAATAAAGGGAAAAGGATTCTGTTAGATTCAATTACTTGTATTGTTTCCATACTAGAAATTAGAAAATTGAAGCATAGAGAACAGGTTTAAAATACTCTTCATTGTACTTGAATTGCACAATGATGCTTTCGTTTTCATGCTTATGTCACTATAGGCAAGTTGGAGCTTGAGAAACTGGTAAATATGTAGAACTCAAAAGAAAGAGCCCTGCTTTGTTTTTATGAGAAACTCAGTGAGGCTGTAAGGTTAGTTCATCGGTCAGTATACTCCTTTTAGCATGGGAGAGGGGCACCAGAATATGACAGAATGTTGGTTCATAAATGTTGCCTGGCAACCCTGCTTGCATTCTGTATTCTGGTATCATGGGCCAAGGACCAGAGAGCAGGTTCGAGAAAGTGTTATCATGGGACATTACAATCTCCCAAGATAACTATCTCCTAAAAGTTGTAATGACAGAATTTGATTCGCCTAATCAAGTCAAAGCCACACCTCTGGAAGTGTGCCTACAGCTTTTCCTGGTTACCAAATTCAAGATTACCTAATCATCAGAGAATGTAGTCTGTGGAGAAACAGTTCAAAGTCTTCTGTTTATGAATACACTCTCTCCTAAGAAGTAAAACTATGGAACATAAGATAATAAGACTCACAATTATTCATCCATCAAAATGTGAGTTTGCCCTTGTTGACTTCCTTCAGGAAGGTGACAATCCATTTGTTAGAGTAGACTTTGTGATTATTGGATTTCAGTCCATCTCTTTTGACGCAGCCGTCCAACATTAACTATGTGATATCTTCTAAAAACCGTACATACACAATGACAGTTCAGCATTTCAACATGTTACTACTCTGCTCTGCGATTAAATAAGGGATGAACCTGGGAGTTTCCCACAATCATGTGGGAGTCAACTGAGAGTCAATTGTGTGGAGTATGGCAGACCATTTCATCCTCTGATTATGATTTTATTTGATTATTAAAAGAGGACTTTAGATAATCCATGATCAATGGTTTCCACGATGTGGGAAGCAATTATTATGAACCATCTAAATATCAATTTTGGAGTGAAAATATTTAAATTCATCACGACAGCATCATTCACAAGCTTGGTTGGAGCTGCCTTAAGGAAGTAGATGATGTTACATGAACTCATTGTTTTATTATTTAATTATATAATATAATGACTATCTCATCCATGACACCTGGAATCTGGTGCCACAGATCATCTAATTACATAATTAAAGTATTTAAATTGACAATCCATGTTAATACCCAAGATAATGAAAACATTTGTATATTTATGTAAACCAAAATTCCTACATGAAGAGACCTGTAAAGCTTCCATTTGTGGAGATAATGTGGAACATCATCACATTTCATCATACATTGATTCAATTGAGGATGATGACATCCTTCATGACTGGAGTCTGGCCATGCTTCCCTGTCAGTAAAATGCTACATCACCTATTTATTGTGACAGTTAGCTATTACTGAATAATTTAATTCTTTAAATTATGTAAACAACAGACAATGCCATCCCCGATTACTATTAGGGTGCAAAAATTTTCAGGGACAAGGTTAGGAAAGTTGTAGACATGAGCATCGCATTTTCTGAATGATCTATGCATCTCATAGAGTAAAAGGGATGCTGGATCATTGACTCCAGTAGATTGCCCTGGGCCCTTTGAGAAGTACTAGGACTTCACCAAGGCCGGCATGGTGGTCTGTGTGTTGACGACCTGCTCTTCCTCCACATCTTCACATCGGTTTGGGTCTACCATGAGAAGAAGTAGTGGCACTAGGAGGTCGGCACCATCACCGTGACCTGGCAAAACGATAACGACCCAGAACCCAGAAGTACAACTCTCTCTCAGATATGCTGGTTATGCCCCTGCTGCAGCCATCTTTTCAGCTGATTTCAACATCTTGGCTACTACAGCTAAGCCAGAAATGGGCCCATTATCTCTGGTCCTGCGGCACCACAACAGAGATTCAGGTGCTGGTGATGATGTCAGGCCAACAGAATTCATCATGCAAGACAGTATGATTATCTGATGATAAACTTATGGCATTTTAAAATCCTTGTAAAAATACATTTCCATATCTGTCAAGTCTGCCCAGGATTTGAAGATACAAAAAAGGTCAATCACTTACATATATAAAGATGTAATTATTAAATTCTTTCATTATATAATCTGTGATCCCTGAAGTTTGGCGCCACCTTGTGTGACTCAAGTGTGACAGACCATCTAAGTATCTGATTATTTCATTATTCAAATGTGTACTTTTCTACTCAAGAAAGAGTGTAGTCTGGATCCACCTTACTGGTGTTAAATTGACTCTTGTGAGTTCTTTTTGTCTTTCTTTCTTTTTTTTTTCTTCCTTTCTTACTTCCTTTCTTTAAATCAATGTTTATATCAATTTGGTACCTCTCTAGGGGTGAATTATGAGAAATTATCTCTTTATTCATTCATTTTTTTTTGTTCAACTCTATGATAAAGAACTCAAAGAACCTTCAGTATGGAGCAATCATCTAGGATTCACACATAAAACACCATACACTTGTTTAATGTTTTTTCATTTAATTATGAAAATCTGTCATTATGTATACAGTGATCCCTGGAGTTTTGAGCCTCCTTAGTGGAGTCCATCATGCCAGACCATCACATCATCTAATACTACACTTCCTTAGCTGTTAAACTAGGAAATTAAATGATAACTCATCATTTAATTAACGAATTTAAAATACAGGTGATGATATAGACCATAAGTCCCTTTTGGAGTCAGATTTTTGAAGTTGATGTAACATCATCTCATTACCTCATCATTCAGCTATATAAGTAGATCTTTACATCAGCGATAGATTTAGGACTTTGGTGCCATTTCATCAGTCTTAATATAAAATGCCCACTAAGTAATTATCAATTTAATTTTTAAAAACATCCTTATTCCAGGAAGATATCAGTCTGACTACTCCATGTCGGATTATGAATGCCCAACCATGTCATTATTCAATCGTTTTTCATTGTACATTAATTATTTAAATAGATGAAGACATTGTTCTTCTTGACTGGGGTCTGGCCATTCCTCCATGGGACTTAACCATGTGGCATTATTTAATTATCTAAGTACTACTTCCTTGACAATCACTGGAGTTTGGTTCCATCTTATGAAGGTTAAGGATGCACGACTATCCAATTATTAACTTATTTGATTGTGTAAGTAATGACAATTTCATACCTCTTTTGGCTGCTGTGGGATTGACACAGCAGGAGATCGGTAACAGAAGCAGTGCCCAGAGAATGAGGGACACTGCTTTATCCATTGGTTACTTATTACGTAATGGTAGATTTTTAACAATCGAATGATTACACTATTTATAAAAAAAACTGTACTGTTTCGCATTATCTCTTTCAGAGAGGATGCAACGGAACTGACCCATGAAGGATAGAGTGACCACCGATTTTAAAAATGGAATAACTGAATAATCTCCTGATAAGGGAATCTCATCTAATGAACTATGTTGGGCTGTTAACATGACACACCACCAACAATAAACAACTCTAAATAACCATATTAGAAAGCAGGGTACAGGACTTAATAGAGAACAGTCAAATGAGGAATCTAAAATGACCGAAAGAAACAGAAGACACTGCTCAAAATCCTTAATCATCAGCCTAATGCAAATATAAACACCTCTGAGAAACCATGGGATCAAGCTCCTCTAGTTGTAAGAGGATGAAGAGGAGTTTATTTTATTTTCAATAAAGAGAAAAGGATTATGGTAGAGGCGATTAATTGTATTGTTTCCGTTCTAGAAATTAGAAAACTGAAGCTTAGAAAACAGGTTTAAAATACTCATCATTGTACTTGAATGGCACAATGATGCTTTCGTTTTCATGCTTATGTCAATATAGGCAAGTTGTAGCTTGAGAGACTGGTAAAAATGTATAACTCGATAGAAAGAGTCCTGCTTTGTTTTTATGAGAAACACAGTGAGGCTGTAAGGTTAGTTCATCAGTGGGTGTACTATTTTAAGCATGTGGGAGGGGCACTAGAATGTGACAGAATGTTGGTTCATAAATATTGCCTGGCAACCCTGTTGCATTCTGTATCCTGGTATCATGGGCAAAGGACCAGAGAGCAGCTTCGAGAAAGTATTATCATGGGACATTACAGTCTCCCACGGTAACTATCTCCTAAAACTTTTAATGACAACATTTGATTCGCCTAAACAAGTCATAGCCACACCTCTGGAAGTGTGCCTACAGCTTTTAGTGGTTACCAAATTCAAGATTACCTAATCTTCAGAGAATGAAGTCTGTGGAGAAACAGTTCAAAGTCTTCTGTTTATGAATACTCTCTTCTAAGAAGTCACACTATGGAACAAAAGACAAATAAGACTCACAATTATTCATCAAAAGGTGAGTTTGCCATTGATGACTTCCTTCAGGAAGGTGATAATCCATTCGTTAGAGTAGACTTTGTGATTATTGGATTTCATTCCATCTCTTTTGAGCCAGCCACCCAACATTAAACATGTGATATCTTCTAAAAATCCTGCATACACAATGACAGTTCAGCATTTAAACATGTTACTACTCTGCTCTGCGATTAAATAACTGATGAACCTGGGAGTTTCCCACATTCATGTGGGAGTCAACAGAGAGTCAATTGTGTGGAGTATAGCAGACCATTTCATCCTCTGATTATGTTGTTATTTGATTATTAAAATAGGACATTAGATAAACCCTGATCAGTGGATTGTGGTGACGCGATGTATGAGGCGATTATTATGGAACATCTTAATATCAATAATGTAGTTACAATATTAAATTTATCACAACAGCATCGTTCATGAGCCGGGTTGGGAGCCACCTTAGGGAAGTGGATGATGTTACATGAACTTATTATTTGATTATTTAATTATATAAAACAATGATTATATCGTCCATGACACCTGGAATCTGGTGCCACAGATCATCTAATCACATAATTAATGAATTTAAATTGACAATCTGTGTTAATCCCCAAGATAATGTTAATATTTGTATAGTTATGTAAACGATAATCCTCCATTCCATGAAGAGACCTACCTGTAAAGCTCCCTCTTGTGGAGGTAATGTGCAATATCTTCACATTGTATGATTCATTGACACAATTGTTGATGATGACATCCTTCATGACTGGAATCTGGCCATGCTTCCTTGCCAGTAGAATGCTACATCCCCTATTTATTGTGACAGTTAGCTATTAGTGACTTATTTAATTCTTTAAATTATGTAAATGACAGACAGTGCCATCACCGATTACGGATAGGGTGCAAAAATCTGTCAGGGACAAGGTTAGGAAAGTTGTAGACACAGGCAGAGCATTTTCTGAATGATCAATGCATCTTCCAGAGTACGAAGGATGCTGGGTGATTGAGTCCTGAAGGTTGAACTGTGCCCTCTGAGAAGTACTAGGACTTCAGCAAGGCCAGCACGGTGGGCTGGCTGTTGACTACCAGTTCTTCCTCTACATCTTCACATCGGTTGTGATCTACCATGAGAAAAAGGATTGGCACTAGGAGGTCGGCACCATCACTGAGACATGGCAAAAGGATGATGACTCAGAACACGGAAGAACATCTCTCTCTCAGCTATGCTATTGATGCCCCTGCTGCGGCCATCTTTTCAGCTGTTATCAACATTTTGACTACTACTGCTACGCCAGGATTGGGCCCACTATCTCACGTCCTGCCGTACCACAACAGACATTCAGGTGCTTGTGATGAGGTCAGGCCAATAGAATTCATCAGGCAAGACAGTATGCTTATCTGACGATTAACTGATGGACTGTTAAAAATGCGTGATGACAGCATACAGTTTCATACCTGGCAAGTCTGCCCAGGAATTGATGATACAAAAAAGGTCAACGGCTTACTTATTTAAAGATGTAATTATTAAATTCCTTCATTTTATAATCTGTGAGCTCTGAAGTTTGGCACCACCTTGTGTGACTCAAGTGTGACAGACCATCTAACTATCTGATTATTTCATTATTCAAATCTGTCTTTTTCTACTCCAGGGAGAGTGGAGTCTGTATCCACCTTGTCAGTGTTAAATTGTATCTTGTGAATTCTTTCTTTCTTTCCTTCTTCCTTTCTTTATTTAAATCAATGTTGATATCATTTTGTTATCACTCTAGGGGTGAATTAGGAGAAACTCTCTGTTTATTCATTCATTTTTTGTTCAAATCTATGATTAAGAACTCAATATCTCTTTAGTATTGAGCAATAATTTAGGCTTCACGCATAAAACACCATCCACTTGTTTAATGTTTATTCATTTAATTATGAAAATCTGTCATTTCGTATTCAGTGATCACTGGAGTTTTGAGCCTTCTTTTGGGAGACCGTTGTAGCAGACCATCACGTCAACTAATACTACACTTACTTCTTTAATTGTTAAACTAGGAAGTTAAGTAAAATTCATCATTTAATTTACGTATTTCAAATACAGGTAACGTTATGGACCATAAGTCCCGTTTGGACTTTTGGGAGTTGATGATGTAATATCATCTCATTACTTCATCATTTAGCTATGTAAATAGATCTTTACATCAGCGATAGGTTTAGGACTTTGGTGCCATCTCGTCAGTGTTAATATAAAAGGCCCATTAATTAATTTTCAATTTGATTTTTTAATAACATCATTATTCCAGTAAGAGATTAGTCTGACTACTCCATGTGGGGTTTAAGTATGCACCACCATGTCATTTTTCAATCATTTTTCATTATATATTGATTGTTACAATCGATGAAGATGTTGTTCTTCTTGTCTGGAGTCGGGCCAAACCTCCATGGGAATTAATCACGTGGCATTATTTAATTATCTAAGTACTACTTCCTTGACAATCACTGGAGTTTGGTTCCATCTTATGAAAGTTAAGTATGGAGGACCATCCCATTATTAACTTACTTGATTGCGTAAGTAATGATGGTGTCATCCGTCATGTGGCTGCTGTGGGATTGACACAGCAGCAGATCGGTACCAGAAGCAGTGCCCAGAGAATGGGGGACACTGCCTCATACAGTGATTACTGATTACGTAGTAGTACATTTTTAACAATCGAATGATTACACGAATAAAAAAAAAAAAACTGTACTGTTTCGCATCATCAGTTACTGCGAGGTTGCAACGGAACTGACCCATGAAGGACACAGTGACCACCGATTTTAAAAACGGAATAACTGTATAATCTCCTGATCAGGGAATCTCATGTAATGAACTCTGTCGGCCTGATAACATGACACACCACCAACAATAAATAACTCTAAATAACCGTCTTAGAAAGAGGGGTACAGGACTTAATAGAGAACAGTCAATTGAGGAATCCAAAATGACTGAAAGAAACATAAGACACTGCTCAAAATCCTTAATCATCAGCCTAATGCAAATCTAAACAACTCTGAGAAACCATGGGATCAAGCTCCTCTAATGGTAAGAGGATGAAGAGGAGTTTATTTTATTTTCAATAAAGAGAAAAGGATTATGGTAGAGGCGATTAACTGTATTGTTTCCATTCTAGAAATTAGCAAATTGAAGAATTGAAAACAAGAGTAAAATACTCATCATTGTACTTGAATGGCACAATGATTCTTTCGTTTTCATGCTTATGCCACTATAGGCATGTTGTAGCTTGAGAGACGGGTAAATATGTAGAACTCAAAAGAATGAGCCCTGCTTTGTTTTTGTGAGAAACTCAGTGAGGCTGTAGGGTTAGTTCACCGGTGGGTATACTCCTTTTAGCCTGTGGGAGGGGCACTAGAATGTGACAGAATGTTGGTTCATAAATGTTGCCTGGCAACCCTCCTTGCATTCTGTATCCTGGTATCATGGGCCAAGGACGAGAGAGCAGCTTCGAGAAAGTGTTATCATGGGACATTACAGTCTGCCAAGATAACTATCTCCTAAACCTTTTCATGACAGCATTTGATTCGCCTAACCAAGTCAGAGCCACACCTCTGGAAGTGTGCCTACAGCTTTTCCTGGTTACCAAATTCAAGATTACCTAATCATCAGAGAACATAGTCTGTGGAGAAACAGTTCAGAGTCTTCTGTTTATGAATACTCTCTCTGCTCAGAAGTAAAACTATGGAGCAAAAGATAATAAGACTACGATTATTCATCAAAAAGGTGAGTTTGACATTGTTGACTTCCTTCAGGAAGGTGATAATCCGTTTGTTAGAGTAGACTTTGTGATTATTGGATTTAAGTCCATCTCTTTTGAGGCAGCCGTCCAACATTAAATATGTGATATCTTCTAAAAACCCTGCATACACAATGACAGTTCAGCATTTAAACATGTTACTACTGTGCTGTGCGATTAAATAAGGGATGAACCTGGGAGTTTCCCACAATCATGTGGGAGGCAACTGAGAGAAAATTGTGTGGAGAATGGCAGACCATTTCGTCCTCTGATTATGTTGTTATTTGATTATTAAAATAGGACATTAGATAATCCATGATCAGTGGATTGTGGTTACGCGATGTGGGAGGCAATTATCATAGACCATCTTAATATCAATTATATAGTTAAAATATTTAAATTAATCACGACAGCATCGTTCATGAGCCTGGTTTGGAGCCACCTTAGGGAAGTGGATGATGTTACATGAACTCATTATTTGATTATTTAATTATACAAATTATATTCCATGACACCTGGAATCTGGTGCCACAGATCATCTGATGACATAATCAATGTATTTAAATTGACAATCTGTGTTAATCCCCAAGATAATGTAAATCTGTGTGTAATTATGTAAACCAAAAATTGTCCATTCCATGAAGAGACCCGTCAAGCTCCCTCTTGTGGCGTTAATGTGCAATATCATCACAGTTTATGATTCATGGTTTCAATGGATGATGATGACATTCTTCATGACTGGAGTCTGGCCATACTTCCCAGCCTATTAAATGCTACATCACCTCTTTATTGGGACAGTTAGCTATCACTGACTTATTTAATTCTTTAAATTACTTAAACGACAGACAATGCCAACACCGATTATTATTAGGTTGCAGATATCTGTCAGCGACAAACTAGGAAACTTGTAGACATCGGCAGAGCATTTTCTGA
Source organism: Phodopus roborovskii (assembly GCF_943737965.1). Classification (NCBI taxonomy): domain Eukaryota; kingdom Metazoa; phylum Chordata; class Mammalia; order Rodentia; family Cricetidae; genus Phodopus; species Phodopus roborovskii. The sequence goes on along the minus strand of NW_026126825.1, from coordinate 157,436 downwards.
ATGTCTATGCGTCTTCCAGACCACTAGGAATGCTGGAGAATATAGTCCAGAAGATTGCATGGTGCCCTCCGAGAAGTACAAGAACTTTTCCAAGGTCTGCATGGTGGTCTGGGTGTTGACTACTTGCTCTTCCTCCACATCTTCACATCGGTTGTGGTCTACGTCTAGAAGATGTAGCGGCACTAGGAGGTCGGCACCATCACCGAGACCTGGCAAAAGGATGACGACTCAGAACACGGAAGAACATCTCTCTCTCAGCTATGCTGTTGATGCCCCTTCTGCAGCCACCTTTTCAGCTGATATCAACATTTTGGCTACTACTGGTATGCCAGGAATCGGCCAATTACCTCAGGTCCTGCCGCAACACAACAGAGATTCAGGCACCGGTGAGGATGTCAGGTAAGAAAGTATGATTATCTGACGATTAACTGATGGAATATTAAAAAATCTGTGATGACAGCATCCGTTTTCATATCTGGCAAATCTGCCCAAGAATTGATGATACGAAAAATTTCAACGACTTAGATATGTAAAGATGTAATTATTAAATTGCTTCATTATATAATCTGTGAACCCTGAAGTGTGGTGCCACTTTGTGTGACTCAAGTGTGACAGACGATCTAACAATCTTATGCTTTCATTATTTAAATCTGTCTTTTTCTACTCCAGGAAGAGTGGAGTCTGGAGCCCCCTTGTTGGTGTTAAAATGTCTCTTGTGATTTCATTATTCATTTATTTAAATCAATGTTGATATCATTTTGTTATCTCTCTAGGGGTGAATTATGAGAAATTATCTCTTCATTCATTCATTTTATTGTTCAAATCTATGATTAAGAACTCAATGACTCTTCAGTATTGATCAATCTTTAGGTTTCGTGCATATAACACCATCCACTATTTTAATATTTATTCATTGAATTATGAAAATCTCTCATTATGAATTCAGTGACCACTAAAATTTTTAGCCTCCTTAGGGGAGTCCATCGTGCCAGAACATCGCATCATCTAATAGTACACTTACTTATTTACCGGTTAAACTAGGAAATTAAATAATAATTCATCACTTTATTAACGTGTTTGAAATACAGGTAATGTTATGGCCCCTAAGTCCCTTTTGGAGTCAGATTTTGTAAGTAGACGATGTAACATCATCTCATTACTTCATCATTTAGCTCTGTAAATAGGTCATTATATCAGCGATAGATTTAGGACTTTGGTGCCATCTCCTCAGTGTGAGTATATAACGCCAGCTAATTAATTATCAATATAATTTTATAAATAAATCATTATTCCACGAAGAGACCAGTCTGACTATTCCATGTGGGATTTAAGTATGCACCACCATGACATTACTCAATCATTTTTCATTATATATTCATTATTTGAATCAATGAAGATGTTGTTCTTCTTGACTGGAGTAGGGCCATTCTTCCATGGGAGTTAATCACGTGGCAGTATTTAATCATCTGATTACTCCTTCCTTGACAATCACTGGAGTTTGTTTCCATCTTATGAATGTTGAGTATGGAGGACTATCCCATTATTAACTTACTTGATTGCGTAAGTAATGATGGTGTCATCCGTCATTTGGCTGCTGTGGCATTTACACAGCAGGATATCGGTACCAGAAGCAGTGCCCAGAGAATGGGGGACACTGCCTCATACAGTGATTACTGATTACGTATTAGTACATTTTTAACAATCGAATGATTACACGATTTTAAAAAACTGTACTGTTCCGCATCATCAGTTTCTGAGAGGTTGCAACGGAACTGACCCAAGAAGGACACAGTGACCACCGATTTTAAAAACGGAATAACTGTATAATCTTGTGATCAGGGAATCTCATCTCATGAACCCTGTCGGCCTGATAACATGACACACCACCAACAATAAATAACTCTAAATAACCATCTCAGAAAGCGGGGTACAGGACTTAATAGAGAACACTCAATTGAGGAATCCAAAATGACTGAAAGAAACATAAGACACTGCTCAAAATCCTTAATCATCAGCCTAATGCAAATCTAAACCACTCTGGGAAACCATGGGATCAAGCTCCTCTAAAGGTAAGAGGATGCAGAGGAGTTAACTTCACTTTCAATAAAGGGAAAAGGATTATGGTACAGGCGATTAATTGTATTGTTTCCGTTCTAGAAATTAGAAATCTGAAGCATAGAAAACAGGTTTAAAATACTCATCATTATACTTGAATGGCACAATGATTCTTTCGTTTTCATGCTTATGTCACTATAGGCAAGTTGTAGCTTGAGAGACTGGTAAATATGTAGAACTCAAAAGAAAGAGCCATGCTTTGTTTTTGGTGAGAAACTCAGTGAGGCTGTAAGGTTAGCTCATCGGTGGGTATACTCCTTTAAGCATGTGGGAGGGGCACTAGAATGTGACAGAATGTTGGTTCATAAATGTTGCCTGGCAACCCTCCTTGCATTCTGTATCCTGGTATCATGGGCCAAGGATAAGAGAGCAACTTCGGGAAAGTGTTATCATGGGACATTACAGTCTCCCAAGGTAACTATCTCCTAAAACTTTTAATGACAACATTTGACACGCCTAAACAAGTCATAGCCACACCTCTGGAGGTGTGCCTACAGCTTTTACTGGTTACCAAATTCAAGATTACCTAACCATCATAGAACGTAGTCTGTGGAAAAACAGTTCAAAGTCTTCTGTTTATGAATACTCTCTCCTAAGAAGTGAAACTATGGAACAAAAGATAATAAGACTCACAATTATTCATCAAAAGGTGAGTTTGCCATTGTTGACTCCCTTCAGGAAGGTGATAATCCGTTTGTTAGAGTAGACTTAGCGATTGCTAGATTTCAGTCCATCTCTTTTGAGGCAGCCGTCCAACATTAAATATGTGATATATTCTAAAAACCCTGCATGCTCAATGACAGTTCAGCATTTAAACATGTTACTACTCTGCTCTGTGATTAAATAAGGGATGAACCTGGGAGTTTCCCACAATCATGCGGGAGTCAACTGTGAGTCAATTGTGTGGAGTATGGAAGACCATTTCATCCTTTGATTATGTTGTTATTTGATTATTAAAATAGGACATTAGATAACCATGATCAGTGGATTGTGGTGACACGATGTGGGAGGCAATTATTATAGACCATCTTAATATCAATTATGCAGTTAAAATATTTAAATTACTCACGACAGCATCGTTCATGTGCCTGGTTTGGAGCCACCTTAGGGAAGTGGAAACATGTTACATGAACTCATTATTTGATTATTTAATTATATAAAGCAAAGATTATACCGTCCATGACGCATGGAATCTGGTGCCACAGATCATCTAATTACATAGTTAATGTGTTGAAATTGACAATCTGTGTTAATCCCCAAGATAATGTAAAGATATGTATAGTTATGTAAACCATAATCCTCCATTCCATGAAGAGGCCTGTAAAGCTCCCTCTTGTGGAGATAATGTGCAATATCATCACATTTTTTGATTCATTGACTCAATTGATAATGATGACATCCTTCATGAGTGGCGGCTGGCCATGCTTCCTTGCCAGTAAAATGCTACATCCCCTATTTATTGTGACAGTTAGCTATTACTGACTTATTTAATTCGTTAAATTATGTAAACGACAGACAGTGTCATCACCGATTACGGTTAGGGTGCAAAAACCTGTCAGGGACAAGGTTAGGAAAGTTGTAGACATGGGCAGAGCATTTTCTGAATGATCTATGCATCTCCCAGAGCACGAGGGATGCTGGATGATTGAGTCCAGAAGGTTGCACGGTGCCCTCTGAGAAGTAAAACGACCTCACCAAGGCCGGCCTGGTGACCTGGGTGTTGACCACCTGCTCTTCCTCCACATCTTCACATCGGTTGTGATCTACCATGAGAAGAAGGAGTGGCACTATGAGGTCGTCACCATCACCGACACCTGGCAAAAGGACAACGACTCAGAACACGGAAGAAAATCTCTCTCTCAGCTATGCTGGTGATGATGCCCCTGCTGCAGCCATCTTTTCAGCTGTTATCAACATTGTGGCTACTACTTCTACGCCAGGATTGGGCCGATTACCTCACGTCCTGCCGCACCACAACAGAGATTCAGGAGCTTGAGATGAGGTCAGGCCAACAGAACTCATCAGGCTAGACAGTATGATTATCTGACGATTACGTGAAGGCATTTTAAAAGTGCGTGATGTCAGCATTCATTTCCGTATCTGGCAATTCTGCCCAGGAACTGATGATACAAAAAAAGGTAAAAGGCTTACATATTTAAAGATGTAATTATTAAATTCTTTCATTATATAATCTGTGATCCCTGAAGTTTGGCGCCACCTTGTGTCACACTCAAGTGTGACAGACGATCTAACTATCTGATTATTTCATTATTCAAATCTGTCTTTTACTAATCCAGGAAGAGTGGAATCTGGGATCCACCTTGTTGGTGTTAAATTGTTTCTAGTGAATTCTTTCTTTCTTTCTTCCTTCCTTCCTTTCTTTCTTTCCTATTACCTTCCTTTATTTAAATCTATGTTGATATCATTTTGTTATCTCTCTAGGGGTGAATTATGAGAAACTATCTCTTTATTCATTCATTATTTGTTCAAATCTATGATTAAGAACTCAATGTCTCTTCAGTATTGAGCAGTTATTTAGGCTTCACGCATAAAACACCATCCACTTGTTTAATGTTTATTCATTTAATTATGAAAATCTGTCATTATGTATTCAGTGATCACTGGAGTTTTGAGCCTCCTTAGGGGAGACCGTTGGACCAGACAGTCACGTCATCTAATTCTACACTTAGTTATTTAACTGTTAAACTAGGAAATTAATTAATAATTCATCATTTAAATTACGTATTTAAAATAAAGTTAATGATATGGACCATAAGTCCCTTTTGGAGTCAGATTTTGGTAGTTGATGATGTAATATCATCTCATTACTTCACCATTTACCTATGTAAATAGATCTTTACATCAGCGATAGGTTTAGGACTTTGGTGCCATCTCATCAGCATTAATATAAAATGCCCACTAATTAATTATCAATTTAATTTTCTACATTCCTCATTACTCCAGGAAGAGATCAGCCTGACTACTCCATGTGAGATTTAAGTATGCACCAGCATGATACCATTCAATCATTTTTCATTATATATTCATTATTTAAATCGATGAAGGTGTTCTTCTTGACTGGAGTCGGGCCATTCCTACATGGGAGTTTATCACGTGGCATTATTTAATTATCTAAGTACTACTTCCTTGGCAATCACTGGAGTTGGGTTCCATCTTATGAAAGTTAAGTATGGAGGACCATCCCATTATTAACTTACTTGATTGTGTAAGTAATGATGGTGTCATCTGTCATGTGGCTGCTGTGGGATTGACACAGCAGCAGATCGGTACCAGAAGCACTGCCTAGAGAATGGGCGACACTGCATTATACGGTGATTACTGATTACGTAATAGTAGATTTTTAACAATCGAATGATTACACGATTTTAAAAATACTGTACTGTTTCGCATCATCGGTTTCTGAGAGGTTGCAACAGAACTGACAGATGAAGGACACAGTGACCACCGATTTTAAAAATGGAATAACTGAATAATCTCCTGATCAGGGAATCTCATCTAATGAACTCTGTCGGGCTGAAAACATGACACACCACCAACAATAAATCACTCTAAATAACCATATTAGAAAGCAGAGTACAGGACTTAATAGAGAACAGTCAATTGAGGAATCCAAAATGACTGAATGAAACATCTGACACTGCTCAAAATTCTTAATCATCAGAATAATGCAAATCAAAACAACTCTGAGAAACAATCGCATCAAGCTCCTCTAAAGGTAAGAGAATGAAGAGGAGTTTATTTTATTTCCAATAAAGAGAAAAGGATTATGGTAGAGGCAATTAAATCTATTATTTCCATTCTAGAAATTAGAATATTGAAGCATAGAAATCAGGTTTAAAATACTCATCATTGTACTTATGTCACTATAGGCATGTTGTAGCTTGAGAGACTGGTAAATATGTAGAACTCAAAAGAAAGAGCCCTGCTTTGTTTTTGTGAGAGACTCGGTGAGGGTGTAAGGTTACTTCATTGGTAGGTATACTCCTTTTAGCATGCGGGAGGAGCACTAGAATGTGACAGAATGTTGGTTCATAAATGTTGCCTGGCAACCCTGCTTGCATTCTGTATCCTGGTAACATGGGCCAAGGACCAGAGAGCAGCTTCGAGAAAGTGTTATCATGGGTCATGACAGTCTCCCAAGATAACTATCTCCTTATACTTTTCATGACAGCATTTGATTCGCCTAACCAAGTCATAGCCACACCTCTGGAAGTGTGCCTACAGCTTTTACTGGTTACCAAATTCAAGATACCTAATCATCAGGGAACATAGTCTGTGGAGAAACAGTACAAAGTCTTCCGTTTATGAATACTCTCTCTCCTAAGAAGTGAAACTATGGAATAAAAGATAATACGACTCACAATTATTCATCAAAAGGTGACTTTGCCATTGTTGACTTCCTTCAGGAAGGTGATAATCCATTTGTCAGAGTAGACTTAGGGATTGTTGGATTTCAGTCCATCTCTTTTGAGGCAGCCGTCCAACATTAAATATGTGATATCTTCTAAAAAATCTGCATACACAATGACAGTTCAGCATTTAAACATGTTACTACTCAACTCTGCCATTAAATAAGGGATGAACCTGGGAGTTTCCCCACAATCATGTGGGAGTCACCTGAGACTCAATTTTGTGGAGTATGGCAGACCATTTCATCCTCTGTTATATTGTTATTTGATTATTAAAATAGGACATTAGATAATCCATGATCAGTGGATTGTGTTGACAGGATGTGGGAGGCAATTATTATAGACCATCTTAATGTCAATTATGTAGTTAAAATATTTAAATTAATAATGACAGCATCGTTAATGAGCCTGGTTTGGAGCCACCTCAGGGAAGTGGATGATGTTACATGAACTCATTATTTGATTATTTAATTATATAAAACAATGATTATATCGTCCATGACACCTGGAATCTGGTGCCGTAGAACATCTAATTACATAATTAATGTATGTAAATTGACAATATTTGTTAATCCTCAAGATAATGTAAATATTTGTATAGTAATGTAAACAACAATCCACCATTCCATGAAGAGACCTGTAAAGCTCCCTCTTGTGTAGATAATGGGCAATATCTTCACATTTTATGATTCATTGACTCAATTGATGATGATGACATCCTTCATGACTGGAGTCTGGCCATGCTTCCTGCCAGTACAATGCTACATCCCCTATTTATTGTGACAGTTAGCTATTAGTGACTTATTTAATTCTTTAAATTATGTAAACAACAGACAGTGCCATCACCGATTATGGTTAGGGTGCAAAAATCTGTCAGGGACGAGGTTAGGAAAGTTGTAGACATGGGCATAGCATTTTCTGAATGTTCTATGAATCTTCCAGAGTAAGAGAGATGCTGGGTGATCGAGTCCTGAAGGTTGCACGGTGCCACCTGAGAAGTACAAGGACTTCACCAAGGCCGGCACGGTGGTCTGGATGTTGACTACCTCCACATGTCCACATCGGTTGTGGTCTACCATGAGAAGAAGGAGTGGCACTGGGAGGTTGGCACCATCACCGAGACCTGGCAAAAGGATGACGACTCAGAACAGTGAAGAACATCTCTCTCTCAGCTATACTATTGATGCCCCTTCTGCAGCCTTCTTTTCAGCTGTTATCAACATTGTGGCTACTACTGCTAAGCCAGGATTCGGCCCACTATCTCACGTCCTACCGCACCACAAGAGAGATTCAGGTGCTTGTGATGAGGTCAGGCCAACAGAATTCATCAGGCAAGACAGTATGATTATCTGACGATTAACTGATGGCTTGTTAAAAATGCGTGAAGACAGCATACAGTTTCATACCTGGCAAGTCTGCCCAAGAATTGATGATATAAAAGAGGTCAATGGCTTACATATTTAAAGATGAAAGTATTAAATTCTTTCATTATATAAACTGTCATCCCTGAAGTTTGTGGCCACCTTGTGTCACATTCAAGTGTGACAGACGATCTAACTATCTGATTATTTCATTATTCAAATCTGTCTTTTTCTACTCCAGGAAGATTGGAGTCTGGGATCCACATGGTTGGTGTTAAATTGTATCTTGTGAATTCTTTCTTTCCTTCCTTCCTTCTTTCTTTCTTCCTTTCTTCCTTTCTTCCTTCCTTCCTTCCTTCCTTCCTTCCTTCCTTCCTTTCTTTCTTTCTTTCTTACTTCCTTCCTTTATTTAAATCTATGTTGATATCATTTTGTTATCTCCCTAGGGGTGAATTATGAGAAACTATCTCTTTATTCATTCACAAAGGCCGGCCACTCCTTCTTCTCATGGTAGATCTCAACCGATGAGAAAATGTGGAGGAAGAGCAGGTAGTTAACACCAAGACCACCGTGCCGGCCTTGGTGAAGTCCTTGTACTTCTCAGTTGGCACCGTGCAACCTTCTGGACTCAATCATCCAGCATCCCTCGTATTCTGGGAGATGCATAGATCATTCAGAAAATGCTCTGCCCATGTCTACATCTTTCCTAACCTTGTCCCTGACAGATATTTGCACCCTAACTGTAAACGGTGATGGCATTGTCTGTCGCTTACATAATTTAAAGAATTAAATAAGTCACTAATACCTAACTGTCACAATAAATAGGTGATGTAGTATTTTACTGGCAGGGAAGCATGGCCAGATCCAGTCAAGAAGGATGTAATCATCCTCAATTGAATAAATATATCGTAAAATGTGATGATATTGCACATTATCTCCACAAGAGGAAGCTTTACAGGTCTCTTCATGGAATGGAGGATTTTTTGTTTATATAACTTTATAAATATTTACATTATCTTGGGTATTAACACAGACTGTCAATTTAAATACTTTAATTATGTAATTAGATGATCTGCAGCACCAGATTTCAGGTGTCATGGATGATATAATCATTATTTTATATAGTTAAATAATCAAATAATGAGTTCATGTAACATCTTTTCACTTCCCTAAGGTGGCTCCAAACCAAGCTCTTGAACTATGCTGTCGTGATTAATTTACATATTTTAACTACAAAATTGATATATAGATGGTCCATAATAATTGTTTGCCACATTGTGGAATCCACTGATCATGGATTATCTAATGTCCTATTTTAATAATCAATTAACAACATAATCAGATGATGAAATGGTCTGTGATACTCGACACAATTGACTCTCACTGACTCCCACATGATTGTGGGAAACTCCCAGTTTCACACCTTATTTAATCAGAGAGCAGAGTCGTGAAATATTTAAATGCTGAAATGCCATTGTGTATGCAGGGTTTTTAGAAGATCCTACATATTTAATGTTCGACGGCTGCCTCAAAAGAGATGGACTGCAATCCAATAATCCCTAAGTCTACTCTAACAAATGGATTATCACCATCCTAAGGAAGTTAGCAATGACAAATTCACCTTTTGATGAATAACTGAGAGTCTTATTATCTTTGTTTCAATAGCATTAATTCTTAGGAGAGAGAAAATTCATAAACAGAAGAAATTGAATGTTCTCTGATAATTAGGTAGTCTAGAATTTGGTGACCAGTAAAAGCTGTAGGCAAACTTCCAGAGATTTGGCTATGACATGCTTAGTGGAATCAAATGCTGTCATTGAAAGATTTAGGAGATAGTTATCTTGGGAGACTGTGATGTCCTATGATATCACTTTCTCGAAGCTGCTCTCTGATACTTGGCCCATGATAACAGAATAGAGAATGCAAGCAGGGTTGCCAGGAAACATTTATGAACCAATATTCTGTCATATTCTAGTGCCACACCCACATGCTAAAAGGAGCATACCTAAAGATGAAGTAACCTTACAGCCTCACTGAGTTTCTCACAAAAGCAAAGCTGGGCTCTCTCTTTTGGGTTCTACATATTTACCGATCTCTCAAGCTACAACATGTCTATAGTGCTATAAGCATGAAAAAGAAAGCATCTTAATGCCATTCCAGTACAATGATGAGTTTTTAAAAAACTTTTTCTATGCTTCCATTTTATAATTTCCAGAATGGAAACAATACAATTAATCGCCTCTACCATAAACCTTTTCTCTTTTTTGAAAATAAAATAATCCCTCTTCATTCTCTGCCCTTTAAAGGAGCTTGATCCCATGGTTTCTCGGCATTGTTTTGATTTGCATTGGTCCAGAACAGCCAGGGCCAGGGCCAGGGACAGGGAGGGCCAGGGGCCAGGGGCCAGGGGCCAGGGGCCAGGGGCCAGGGGCCAGGGGCCAGGGGCCAGGGGCCAGGGGCCAGGGCCCAGGGCCCAGGTGCCAGGGGCCAGGGCCCAGGGGCCAGGGCCAGGGCCCAGGGGCCAGGGTTAGGGCCAGGGCCAAATTAAATTGATGATAAATTAAATTGATAATAAATTAACTTGATAATAAATAGTAGGCTTTTATATTAACACTGATGAAATGGCACCAACGTCCTAAACATATCGCTGATGTAAAGATCTCGTTATATAGCTAAATGATGAAGTAATGAGATGATGTTACATCAACTCCCAAAATCTGATTCCAAAAGAGACTTATCGTCCATAACATTACCTGTATTTTAAATTCTTTAATTAAGTGATGAATTATCATTTAATTTCCTAGCTTAACAGTTAAGGAAGTAAGTGTATTCGATGATGTGATGGTCTGGCACGATGGAGGCTAAAAACTCCAGTGATCACTGAATACATAATGACAGATTTTCATAATTAAATGAATAAACTTTAAACCAGTGAATGGTGTTTTATGCGTGAAGCCTAAATGATTGCTCAATATTGAAGTGTCATTGGGTTCTTAATCATAGATATGCACAAAAAAATGAATGAATAAAGAGATAATTGCACATAATTAACCCCTAGAGAGATAACAAATCGATATCAACATTGATTTAAAGAAAGAAAGAAAGGAAGGAAGGAAGGAGGAAAGAAATAAATCACAAGAGACAATTTAAAACCAACATGGTGGATCAAGACTCCACTCTTCCTGGAGTAGAAAAAGACAGATTTGGATAATGAAATAATCAGATAGTTAGGTCGTCTGTCACACTTGATTCACACAAGGTGGCACCAAACTTCAGGGATCACAGATTTTATAATGAAAGAATTTAAGAATTACATCTTTAAATATGTAAGTCTTTGACCTTTTTTTGTATCTTCCAATCCTGGGCAGACTTGACAGATATGGAAATGTATGCTGTCATCAAGGATTTTTAAAATGCCATAAGTTAATCGTCAGATAATCTTACTGTCTTGCATGATGAATTCTATTGGCCTGACATCGTCACCAGCACCTGAATCTCTGTTGTGGTGCTGCAGACTCTGAGATAATGGGCCCATTCCTGTCTTACAAGTAGCAACCAAGATGTTGCTATCAGCTGAAAAAGATGGCTGCAGCTGGGGCATAACCAGCATCTCTGAGCGAGAGATGTTCTTCCGTGTTCTGGGTCGTCATCCTTTTGCCAGGTCTTGGAGATGGTGCCGACCTCCTAGTGCCACTAATTCTCTCATGGTAGATCACAACCGATGTGCAGATGTGAAGGAGAAGCAGGTAGTCAACACACAGACCACCATGCCGGCCTTGGTGAATTCCTTGTACTTCTCGAATGGCCCCAAGAAATCTTCTGGACTCAATCATCCAGCATCCTTTTTACTATGGTAGATGCATAGATCATTCACAAAATGCTCTGCCCATGTCTAAATCTTACCTAACCTTGTCCCTGATAGAAATTTGCACACTAATCATAATCGGTGATGGCATTGTCTGTCGCTTATATAATTTAAAGAATTAAATAAGTCAGCAATAGCTAATTGTCACAATAAATAGGAGAAGTGGCATTTTACTGGCAGGGAAGCATGGCCAGACTCCAGTCATGAAGGATGTCATCATCACCAATTGAGTCAATGAATCATAAAATGTGAAGATATTGCAAATTATCTCCACAAGGGGAGCTTTGCAGGTCTCTTCATTGAATGGAGGGTTGTTGTTTACATAACCATACAAATATTTACATTATCTTGGGTATTAACACAGACTGTCAATTTAAATACTTTAATTATATAATTAGATGATCTGCAGCACCAGATTGCAGGTGTCATGGATGATATAATCATTGTTTTAAATAGTTAAATAATCTAACAATGAGTTCATTTAACATCATCTACTTCCCTAAGGTGGCTCCAAACCAGGCTCTTGAACGATGCTGTCATGATTAATTTAAATATTTTAACTACAAAATTGATATTTAGATGGCACATAGTAATTGTTTCCCACATCGTGGAATCCACTGATCATGGATTATCTAATGTCCTATTTTAATAATCAAATAACAAAATAATCAGATGATGAAATGGTCTGCCATACTCGACACATTTGACTCTCACTGACTCCCACATGATTGTGGGAAACTCCCAGGTTCATCCCTTATTTAATCGGAGAGCAGAGTCGTGAAATGTTTAAATGCTGAAATGTCATTGTGTATGCAGGGTTTTTAAAAGATCCTACATATATCATGTTGGACAGCTTCCTCAAAAGAAATGGACTGCAATCCAATAATCCCTAAGTCTACTCTAACAAATGGATTATCACCATCCTGAAGGAAGTTAACAATGACAAACTCACCTTTTAATGAATAACTGTGAGTCTTATTATCTTTGTTTCCATAGAATTAATTCTTAGGAGAGTGTGAATTCATAAACAGAAGAAATTGAATGTTCTCTGATAATTAGGTAGTCTAGAATTTGGTGACCAGTAAGGTTATAAATGTCTATTTCCAAATCTCTGGAAGTTTGCCTACAGCTTTTACTGGTCTATTTCAAGCTAACAAAATATTTATGCCACCCAGTCTTTCCTGTGAGCTGTTTATTAAGGTTAAGCCTCTATAATCACAGGGAGTTTTTCTCTACCTCTTTGTCCTCTATGGTTATAAGTGTAACCTACTAAGTAAAAACCAGTTACAGTCAGGCTGCAGGGCCCTGAGTAAAATATCCCTCCACAGCCTCTAAGCTTGGATCCAGCTTTCAAAACAGATTAATTACAGGGATATTTTGTATACTAAGGTATGCTAAACACTCAGACAGCCCTCAAATGCTCAGAGATCTAGAGAATATGGCATTTAAAATGTCTCATTAAAAAACATTTTTAACAGAGAGACAGGCCAGCTGCTGGCACCACCCATTTCCTCCAAGATGACTGAGGGATACTGAAAGAAGCTCCACCCACAAAAGTGGCAACGCTAGTCACTGAACAATCCTGCCTTTCATTTCATCCCTCACAACTGTACACCTACATACTCTGATCTGTGTTCAAACACATGACAGATTAAAACATGCTGGGAAATAACAAAATCACTCCCCTTACCACAGTCATGTACTTTTTTCATAGTGGTGACTTTAGCACCTGGTTGCTTACCCTGAAATCTCCTGCAGTGTAAACAATTTTCCTTAATCTGCACTGAAGGCAGAAACAATGCTCCGCTTGCAAATGCTTTTCCTGTGACTGCACTGGATAGTTGGCTACCTGACTCTAATAGAAAATTTAAATCTCTTAGGTGTTACAGTAATTTAAGAAATTTGAAGGTATAGTACAGAAGTCAGCAAGGCCATTGTTTGGAGAGCAACAGACTGCAACCAGTACCACTTGCATCAACATAAGGGATTGTCTCATAAACATTCTTCTAACAGGATGCAAATGCATCTGTTGTAGCATTGATATGCCTTCCCAGGGAGAAATCACTTCGCCCACAGAGGAGATCCATAAAGACAAATATTTCTAACATAACATGTATCTATCCCTGGAAAATATTCAGAGAGGAGCCAGCATAGACAAAGTTTGCTTTTCATATATGCTATCCTTCTTAAATGGATTTTGGTTCAAGCTCCATTTTACACAGTGAACAATTTCAGTAGAGACTGGAGACAGCATGTCTAGCTACTTAGGGAGATGGGAGGATTACACAGCAAATGTGTTCCCAGTACTGTTCCTAAAGGCCACCAGATACCTTAAACTGAAGGACCTGTTCCACATATAGGATCCTGACATGAAGGTGATGGGGAATGAGATAGATAGGAAACGTAGAAGGTAGAAAAGTTTTTTTTTAAAAAAAGCTGGGATAGGGAAATGTGTCCCATGAAAAGTTTCTTAAGGAGAATAGACTCTTGTATACTATTTCCACAGAGGAAATGGAAGGAAAGGGGACACTTATGTAAAGTCAGTAGAAACCCATTCAATGGGACAAACTCAGGAGAACACCACTAAAACAATGCAGTGCTAGGGAATACATGATATATCATGATCATTGCTGACAAAGCCCACAGTGGCCTTGGGACTGAGAACCATAGCTCTATGGAGTTTATATCTACATGTCAGAAGGAACCTGTCCACAAAGGCTTTGTTCCATACAATTACCAGCTCTCCCATGCAAATACCTGGTTTTTGACGAGGTTCAGTGTTTTATTGTCAATACACCAGGCCCTTAGGAAAATCTTTCAAGGCCTAGGCCCCTGGTTGTTACTATCTCTTCAAAGAATGTTTCTCATACCTGCATGAGGACCTAAGTAAAAGCTTTGCTTTATCAGGCCACTCATACAACATTGGTTTACTTTTTATAATCTGGTGTCCTATTGCCACAGTGGTAGAACTATTCTTTTCTGGAGAAGAAAACGGCAACTATATGATATAATGCAATTTAAGGTTGCTTATGACACTGTAATGTCTTTCTGAGCAGCTTGTTATGAGGCAGGTCTCTGATAAGGGTAAGGGACTAGATGCTGTTGCAAAACAAGAGCAGCTTCTGTGTAATGGTTTGGAGTCAAAGTTCTGGAAAATCATGTTGAACAAATATGTATCTAGGATTCAAAATTCAAACAGGACTGGTCAGCATACACTTATCTTTCTGTGTTTTAGAGGCAGTACTACCTCCGTTAAATTCTACTTTATGAGACCTAATATCTTCAAAGCATTTGTAAATCTTTTGTGTTACAAATTCTACTCCTGTAAAATACTGCTCAATAGTGAAGTGCTACCCTTACATGAGATGTCTTTTACAACATGCAGAAAATTAACAATAAATGGATCTTACACATAAAATTAAAATGCAAAGGGTTGAACTTCTAAAAGGTACTTAACTAAAAGGCCTCTGGAAGTTTGTTGCCATGATTTCAGTGGGTGCACCTGAAGTATGTAGAAGTTGACATAAAAGAGGTTTCCATACACACCTCCCTGCTCCCAGTGCTCAAAGCAGTTACAGCCCACAGATTAGTAGTTATTTGGAGGACTGAATGAGAACTCAGGGGACAGGTAGTCTGGCTATAGTTTCCCAGCCAGATCCAGAGAATACCCACCACACTGGATCCGTCACCTCACCATCTCCCACTACCCAGGAGGACAGGAGCCCCTCACTCACCATGCTGTTGTTTCCAGTTTTCCCTTCCTCAAAGCACAGCACACAAAATGACTGGCTCCAGTTTCTCTTCAAATCCAGACCAGAAGGGCCCTGAACTTTTGACAGACAGGTCTCAAAGGGGCCTGATTGGCTAGTAAGGCCTGAGTGATAAAAGCAACTCCCAGGTGGTTGCAGAGTACTTAAGGACTAATTGCAATGGTTACTGATTGCCTTCTAGCACTAAGACTTTTCTACATAGCAGTGATGTGCATTTCTATAGCAATTGTCCTATAGCTGAACTGTGCTATCATTCTGTAGTACACAGGCATTTGCCTTTCTTCCTCCTAGACACAGTGTTGCTAGCTAAATATACTTACTTAAATGGTTTGAGTGATTCTTGGTGAAAAAGTTGGAAGGGAGCTCCAAATATTCATTAACTACCACAAAGAGATTTAGGAATGCAAAATGTGTTATTTGTTATTTGGTTAAACACTGAGTTTTGTTGAACTAAATTTGCTTTTTTACCTGTTTGTCACAGGAATTACAGATAATCAGGAAAGAAAAGCAGGGACCACATCTCAAAAAAAAAAAAAAAAAAAAAAAAAAGATAAATGATCTTTCTCATGGCAGAATGCTGGATGATGGCTCAATGAATGTAGAATTTTATTCCTGAAATTCAGAGCAAACACTTGGCAAAGGCATCATAATGAGAAAATAATCTTCATGGAAAATTGAATATTTACAGAGGAATACATCTTCTGTAAGCATATAAAAAAATAAAACAAAACAAAAATCAAATGCAGTAATGAAGGTTCTCTGCATGAAAAGGAATGTAGGATGAATCTCTCCATATATGTAGAAAGTGAATTTATTACGATGTATCACAAGCTGTGATATATTTAGTTCAACAATGGTTGCCTACCAATGGGAATCTGAAGAGTACACCAGTTTTTTAGTTTATCAAGATGGATGTGTCAGCTGGTCATTATACATCAAAATTCCAAAAAAGTAGGCTCTAATGGTAGTGAAGGAAGAAACTTGGTACCAAGAGCTAGGGTAAGTAGCCAAAGAGGGAAAGCTTCCTCCTTCAATACCATTTATACATGTAGGCTACCACCAGAAGGTTGTTCTGTTCCTTTATGTGACTTTGTTCTGTTTTGTTTTTTGTTTTCAAAACAGGGTTTTTCTTTGTAGGACTTAAACTCATTCTGTGGATTTGGCTGGCCTCAACCTAAGCAAAATCAGGCAGCCTCCTGTGTCCTAGGATTAAACATTTGCACTGCCACCAAGCAGTTAAAGGTAGATCTTATCATCTGTTTGCATACAAGGCCTCTGTATGGCTTTGGCAGCCCTGGAATATATTCTGCCAGTCTGAAGTTTCTCAACTCCTAAATGGGAATCCATTCCAACTTGTCATGAGTTCAAAGTTATTTTACCATATCTATCTCTGTTTCCTATCCCTCTCATGTCTGTATCAATCCCAAAGTCTTTTGGGGCAGGGACCAGGCCCAACCCCATGTTTCTAGGCTGAGTGTCTATCCATGGGGAATGGGCTCATGAAGCCTTTCATACAGCAGGGATACATCCTGATTCCACTGCCAGAGGTCTCTTACACTTACTAGGCCTTCTAAGTGAGATGTACATTTAGGGATTTTAGGTCAGTCATATTATGGATTCCCAACTGTCAGACTTGGGTGCATGACCTCTTCATTGTTTTGCTTACGTGATTCTGTGGGTATCTCAAACCTGGTCTTGAACCCTGTACTTATCAATCCTCTGTCTCTGCAACTGGATTCCAGGAGTTCCACTTAAGTGCTTAGCTGTGGGTGTCTGCTTCTGTTTCTTTCAACTACTGGACGAAGGCTCTAGAATATCCTATAAGGTAGATATCAATCTCATTATATGGAAGGACATTTAAGGTAGTCTCTCCACTATTGCTTATATTTTTATTTGGGGTGATCCTTGTAGATCTCTGGACATTTTCCTAGTGCCAGATTTCTCTTACCACCTATTATATCCCCATCTTGTACGGTATTTCTTTTGTTGCTCTCCTCTATTCTTTCCAAAACTCAGTCTTCTTGATGCCTCTTGTTCTGCTTTCCCATTCTCTTCTCCCCTTCTCTTACTCCTAACTCTCCCTTCCCTTACCCAATGCTCCCAATTTTCTCAGGAGACCTTGTCCCTTTCCACTACTATGGGGAAACAATGGCAGGCCTTTCAAGGGGGAAGTCTGACCTGAGGTGAATCCAGGGGAGTGCCCCCCTTGACACCCTGAATGTAGGGCTTGGAACAGTGCTACCAAACACTGCCAGGACTTGAACATCCTGTCTACAACTGCAGCTCAATATTAAGGCTGAAGCTTTGCACAACCTGCTTTGTCCATCTCTCCAGGAACAGTTGCCGATGGTCTACAGGATGTGGCTAAAGGAAACCTTGTAAACCACACCTCCAGCTAAAAGCGATCCCAACAACTCCTGAATCCTTCCTCTCCATATCATCCCTGGGGAGAAGGAATAAGCCATGCTTAAACCATGATATGCATAACCAGGTAGGCAGGGTTGTTGCATGGGAACCCTAATGGCTTCTGTATCTAAAAAAGAGTTTAGAAATGTTTGTTACTCCTGGTCCAAACCTGCCCTCAAGTTCTGTGTCTTTTCTGCTCATTTAGTCCTGTAACTCAGGATTTGTTAGCCAATTAGAGCTTCAAGCATAGACACCAGTCATAGTGGAGGATTCTTTCCAGTCTTATATGAGATGCCTTTGGTACTGAGAGTGAAACCAGAAGGTGGAGAAGCTTGGGTTGACGTCTCTCTTGCTCCCATTACCTCTTTCCTCTCCCTTTCTCCCTCCTCATGCTGTCTTTCTTTCTCTCTCTGTCAATCTGTCTGTCTCTGTGTCTTTCTATCTCTCTCTCTTTCTCTCTCTTGGGTTGCAGATTTTGTCAGGAGGGCTGACCCGTTTGTCATTTATCTTGGGTGTAGGGAACTTAGTAAGAATCGTGCTCCACCAAAAAAAAAAAAAAAAAAAAAAATTATTGAAATTAAAGAAAAGAATGATGGCTAACATCTTCACCAAATAGTTTGCATGATTTTGATTTCCTCTTTCATGAACTCACCCCTATCACTTCATATCAAGATATTAGAGAAATGATAGAGACAGGATTAGAGATATGAATGAGAAAAATTAAGGAACGTTCATTGGCAGGACCTATGTTAGGATTTTGACAAAATTCTGTAGTTACTACTACAAGAATAACACAAAAGGCTAAAAATTCTTGGGAACAAGTGGGAGCAAACACACATACATGCACTGGAACTACATAATTAAAATTAAATCAAATCTTTAACCAAAAATTTGGCCCTGGCCCTGGCCCTGTGGCCCTGGCCCTGTGGCCCTGGCCCTGTGGCCCTGGCCCTGTGGCCCTGGCCCTGTGGCCCTGGCCCTGGCCCTGGCCCTGGCTGTTCTGTCCTTGTCACTCGCACTGGCTCTGTCCATGTTCCTGACCCTGGCCGTTTTGACCCTTACCCATGTCGTTCAAGCTCTTGACGAACTTGCCCTGGCCATTCTGGGCCTGGCCCTGGTCATACAACCCATGACCATTCTGGTTCTTGCCCTAGCCATTCTATCACTGGCCTTTCTGGCTCTGGCTTTTCTTGCCCAGACACTGGACGTTCAGACCCTGGGTTCATGTACAGGACTTTCTGTCCACGGCACCGGCCCCGGCCCCGACCCCGGCCCCGGCCCCGGCCCCGGCCCCGGCCCCGACCCCAGCCCCCGGCCCCGGCCCCGGCCCCGGCCCTGGCTGTTCTGTCCCTGGCCATGGCACTGGACCTGGCCCTGATATTGGCTCTGTCCCTTGCCGTTCTGGTTATTACCCTGGTCGTTCTGGACCTGGCCAATCTGGCCCTGGCCCTGGCTGTTCTGGCCCTGGCCCTTGCCCAGGCCCTGGCCCTGGCTCTGGCTGTTCTGTCCTTGGCCCTGGCAGTGGCCCTGGCCATGTTCCTGACCCTGGTTGTTCTGACCCTTACCCAGGTCATTCTGGCTCTTGCCGAACTGGCCCTGGCAGTTGTGGCCCTGGCCCTGGTCATACAAGCCATGGCCATTCTGGCCCTTGCCCTGGCCATTCTAAAACTGGCCTTTCTGTCTCTGAATTTTCTTGCCCTGGCCCTGGGCGTTCAGGTCCTGGGTTCTGATACATGACTTTCTGGCCCTGGCCCTTGCCGTTCTGGCCCTGGCCTTTGTGGCCTTTGCCCTTGGATTTCCGGCCCTGGCCGTTCTGGGCCTGGCCCTGGTCATACAAGCCATGGCCATTCTGGCCCTTGCCCTGGCCATTCTAGCACTGGCCTTTCTGGCTCTGGCTTGTCTTGCCCTGAACCTCGTCGTTCAGGTCCTGTGTTATGGTACAGGACTTTCTGGCCCTGGCTCTTGTCGTTTTGGCCCTGGCCTTCCTGGCCTTTGCCCTTGGATTTCTGGCCCTGGCTGTTATGGACTTAGCTCTAGCTGATCTGGACTTCACCCTGGCTGATCTGGCCCAGGCCCTGGCACTGGCCCTGGCCCTTGCGCTGGACCTGGCTGTTCTGTCCTTGTCCCTCACACTGGCCCTGGCCATTTTCCTGACCCTGGTCGTTCTGACCCTTTTCCAGGTCGTTCAAGTTCTTCACGTACTGGCCCTGGCCGTTCTGGGCCTGGCCCTGGTCATACAAGCCATGGCCATTCTGGCCCTTTCCCTGGACACTCTAGGACTGGCCTTTCTGGCTCTGGCTTTTCTTGCACTGACCCTGGTCGATCAGGTCCTGAGTTCTGGTACAGGACTTTCTGGCCCTGGTCCTTGCCATTCTGGCCCTCGCCTTTCTGTCCTTTGCCCTTGGATTTATGGCCCTAGCCATTCTGGACATAGCCCTGGCTGATCGGGACTTAGCTCTATCTGATCTGGCCCAGGCCCTGGCCCTGGCCCTGGCCCTATTCCTGGCCCTGTCCCTGGCCCTCCCCCTGGCCCTCTCCCTGGCCCTGGCCCTGGCCCTGGCCCTTTCCTTTCTTGCCCTGGCCCATGAACTTGCTATGAATCTGGATCTGGTTGTTCTGTCCTTGAAACTGGCTAGTCTGTCCCTGGCACTGGCCTTTCTGTCCCTTGATGTTCTGTCCCGGCCTTGAACGATATGGCCCTGGTAGTTATGGCACTGGACGTTCTGGCCCTGGCCTTTCTCTCCCTGGTCATGTCCCTGGCCATTCTGTCCCTGGCCCTGAAACTGGCCCTGGCCCTGGCCATGGCCTTTGCACTTTCACTGGCCCTGCCCCTTGCTGTTCTGTCCCTGGCCCTGGCACTGGTCCTGGCCCTGATATTGGCCCTGGCTCTGGCCGTTCTGGCCATTACCCTGGTCGTTCTGGCCCTGGCTGATCTGGCCCTGGCCCTGGCTGTTCTGGCCCTGGCCCTGGCTGTTCTGGCCCTGGCCCTGGCACTTGCCCTGGCCCTGTCCCTGGCTGTTCTGTCCTTGGCCCTGGCACTAGCCTAGGCCATGTTCCTGACCCTGGCCGGTCTGACCCTAACCAGGTCGTCCTGTCTCTTGACGTACTGGCCCTGGCCGTTCTGGCCCCAGGCATAAAAGCCATGGCCATTCTGGCCCTTGCATTGGCCATTCTAAAACTGGCCTTTCTGGCTCTGGCTTTTCTTGCACTGACCCTTGTCATTCAGGTCCTGGGTTCTGGTACAGGTCTTTCTGGCCTTGGCCCTTACCGTTCTGGCTCTAGCCTTTCTGGCCTTTGCCCATTGATTTCTGGCCCTGGCTGTTCTGAACTTAGCCCTGGCTGATCTGGCCCTGGCCCTGGACCTGGCCTGGCCCTGGCCCTGGCCCTGTCCCTGGCCCTGGCGCTGGCCCTGGGCCTGGGCAAGGCCCTTGCCCTGGCTGTTCTATCCTTGGACCTCACACTGGCCCTGGACATGTTCCTGAGCCTGGCCTTTCTGACTCTTACCCAGGTCTTTCTGTATCTTGCCCTACTGGCCCTGGCCGTTTGGGCCCTGGCACTGGTCATACAATCCATGTCCATTCTGGCCCTTGTCCAGGCCATTCTAAAACTGGCCTTTCTGGCTCTGACTTTTCATGCCCTGGCCCTGGTCGTTCAGGTCCTGGGTTCTGTTTCAGGACGTTCTGGCCCTGGCCCTTGCTGTTCTGGCCCTGGCCTTTGTGGCCTTTGCCCTTGGATTTCTGGCCCTGGCCGTTCTGGGCCTAGCCCTGGTCATACAAGCCATGGCCATTCTGGCTCTTTCCCTGGACATTATAGCACTGGCCTTTCTGGCTCTGGCTTTTCTTGCCCTGAACCTCTCGTCGTTCAGGTCCTTTGTTCTGGTACAGGACTTTTTGGCCCTGGCTCTTGCTGTTTTGTCCCTGGCGTTTCTGGCCTTTGCCATTGGATTTCTGGCCCTGGCCATTTTGTACTTAGCCCTGGCTGATCTGGACTTCGCCCTGGCTGACCTGGCCCTGGCCCTGGCTCTTGCCCTGGCCCTGGCTATTCTGTCCTTTTCCCACGCACTGGCCCTGGCCATTTTCATGACCCTGGCCGTTCTGACCCTTACCCAGGTCGTTCAAGCCCTGGCCGTTCTGGGCCTGGCCCTGGTCATACAAGCCAAGGCCATTCTGGCCCTTGCCCAGGACACTCTAGCACTGGCCTTTCTGGCTCTGGTTTTCTGGCCCTGACCCTGGTCATTCAGGACCTGTGTTTTTGCACAGGATTTTCTGGCCCTGGCCCTTGCTGTTCTGGCTCGGGCCTTTCTGGCCTTTGCCCTTGGATTTCTGGCCCTGGCTGTTCTGAACTTAGCCCTGGCTGATCTGGCCCTGGCCCTGGCAATGGCCTGGCTCTGGCCCTGGACATGTCGCTGGCACTGGGCCTGGCCCTGGCCCTTGCCCTGGCTGATCTAACCTTGGACCTTGCACTGGCCCTGGCCATGTTCCTGAGCCTGGCCTTTCTGACTCTTACCCAGGTCATTCTGTATCTTGCCGTACTGGCCCTGGCCGTTCTGGCCCTGCCACTGGTCATACAAGCCATGGTCATTCTGGCCCTTGCCCTGGCCATTCTAAAACTGGCCTTTCTTGCTCTGACTTTTCTTGTCCTGGCCCTGGTCGTTCAGGTCCTGGGTTCTGAAACAGGACTTTCTGGCCCTGGCCTTTGCCGTTCTGGCCCTGGCCTTTGTGGCCTTTGCGCTTGGATTTCTGGCCCTGGCCGTTTTGGGTCTGGCCCTGATCATACAATCCATGGCCATTCTGGCCCTTGCCCTGGACTTTCTAGCACTGGCCTTTCTGGCTCTGGCTTTTCTTGCCCTGACCCTCGTTGTCCAGGTCATGTGTTCTGGTACAGGACTTTCTGGCCCTGGCTCTTGCCGTTTTGGACCTGGCCTTTCTGGCCTTTGCCCTTGGATTTCTGGCCCTGGCTGTTGTGGACCTAGCCCTGGCTGATCTGGACTTCGCCCTGTCTGACCTGGCCCAGGCCCTGGCCCTTGCCATGGCCCTGGCTCTTCTGTCCTTTTCCCTCGCACTGGCCCTGGCCATTTTCCTGACCCTGGCCGTTCTGACCCTTACCCAGGTCGTTCAAGCCCTGGCCGTTCTGGGCCTGGCCCTGGTCATACAAGCCATGGCCATTCTGGCCCTTGCCCTGGACACTCTAGCACTGGCCTTTCTGGCTCTGGCATTTCTTGGCCTGACCCTGGTCAATCAGGTCCTGTTTACTAGTACAGGACTTTTTGGCCCTGGCTCTTGCTGTTTTGGCCCTGGCCTTTCAGGCCTTTGCCATTGGATTTCTGTTCCTGGCCATTCTGGACTTAGTGCTGGATGATCTAGACTTTGCCCTGGCTGACCTGGCCCAGGTCCTGGACCTGGCCCTGGCCCTGGCTCTTGCCCTGGCCCTGGCCATTCTGTCCTTTTTCCTGACCCTGGCCATTCTGACCCTTACCCAGGTCGTTCAAGCTCTGGCCGTTCTGGGCCTGGCCCTGGTCATACAAGCCATGGCCATTCTGGCCCATGCCCAGGACACTCTAGCACTGGCCTTTCTGGTTCTGGCTTTTCTTGCCCTGACCCTGGTCATTCAAGACTTGGGTTCTTGTACAGGACTTTCTTGCCCTGGCCCTTGCCGTTCTGGCTCTGGCCTTTCTGGCCTTTGACCTTGGATTTCTGGCACTGGCTGTTCTGAAATTAGCCCTTGCTGATCTGGCCCTGGCCCTGGCCCTGGCCCTGGCCCTGGCCCTGGCCCTGGCCCTGGCCCTGGCCCTGGCCCTGGCCCTGGCCCTGGCCCTGGCCCTGGCCCTGGCCCTGGCCCTGGACCTGGACCTGGACCTGGACCTGGAGCTGGACCTGGACCTGGACCTGGCTGTTCTGGACCAATGCAAATCTAAACAATGCCGAGAAACCATGGGATCAAGCTCCTCTAAAAGGCAGAGAATGAAGAGGGATTATTTTATTTTCAAAAAAGAGGAAAGGTTTATGGTAGAGTCGATTAATTGTATTGTATCCATTCTAGGAATTAGAAAATGGAAGCATAGAAAAACGGGTTAAAATACTCATCATTTTACTTGAATGGCATTATGATGCTTTCGTTTTCACGCTTATGGCACAATATACCTGTTGTAGCTTGAGAGACGGGTAAATATATAGAACCCAAAAGAAAGAGCCCAGCTTTGTTTTTGTGAGAAACTCAGTGAGGCTGTAAGGTTAGTTCATCTTTAGCTATGCTCCTTTTTGCATGTGGGAGGGGCACTAGAATGTGACAGAATATTGGTTCATAAATGTTGCCTGGCAACCCTGCTTGCATTCTGTATTCTGTTATCATGGGCCAAGTACCAGAGAGCAGCTGCGAGAAAGTGTTATCATGGGACATTACAGTCTCCCAAGATAACTATCTCCTAAATCTTTCAATGAAAGCATTTGATTCCCCTTAAATGTTTACCACCATTCAAAGGCACATAGCAATTTAGAAAGTTAGCTGAGAGTTAGTACAATTGAATTTAAGTTGTATGAAGTTAGCTTACATTTACACAAAGTTAAATTTAAGTTAAATGTACAGATATATTAAACAGGACTGTGTAAAATTGAGAAGGACTAGAATGTGAAGCTATGTATGACATAGTGAAAAAAGAAATTAGAGACAAAGAATAAAGAATAAAGCAAATAAAAGAATAAAAGCAAAAGGTAAATGAATTACAGGTTCTGTTTGCAGCAGAAGCTGGCTAGACTCCCTGTGCCTAGGTGACTGGTGTAGCAGAGGGAAGAACCATGGGGGGGGGGTGAGGCTAGGCCATGTTGTCAAAATGGCAGCTTCCATAAATATATCCCAAACAGCTGGCAGAAATCATAACATTTTGGGATTCAATTTTGTCTTGAGTAGATGCTGCCTCAGCCCAGCCTACTGCCCTGAGAGAAGCTGCAGCTGCGGCGCGCAGGAGAGTATTAGTGTGGCGGGAAGAGAACAGAACCAAGTTGAGGGTAAGAGATGATTTAGCAGAGAGATAGAAAAAAACTCCTTCCATCTACCTGTTCGCTGGCAGTAATTTGAAAGATCCTGTAAAGTATCTGGATCTAGAGAGCCATTATTCGGCCAATTTGAATTTCCTAGGGGATATCTAGGCCACTCTTCAATACAAAGGTAAATAAGTCTGGGTGCCTTAACAAGTGGCATTAAGTGAAAGGGTTTTAAATTTTCTATCAGGCATCCCAGTGGAGTGGCAGGGTATTTCCTTAGTCAGTTTATTCCCCAAGTGTAGAGAAGAAAGTGACCATGCAGTCTTGGAACTCCAGCCCAAGAGTGTGGCCACATGATAAGCGAGAAGGGCAGAGTGTTATTCGGAGGTCATCAGCCCAAAACTTTGCCAGGGCCAACAGAGGCTGGAAGGACTCAGCAGTCCCAGAGAAGAGCAGATATCCCGCCCCAGGCAGTATGTCTTCCACCCTTGAGGAATGTATCAGATCTTAAGGAAATGGGTTAAAATTTAAAAGGGTACCTTACCTAATTGAAGCCTGTGTGGGGTGGGGGGAATGGAGGCAGACTACTGGTATTGGAAACAGGATCCCGAGTGTCTCTGGCTGGCCGCCGACCAGCAAACAGCTGCCAGTGACCCTCAAGAAGAGCCTGCCTGGGTTTCAGCACCAATGTTGTTCTTTTGCTGTGCAGCTAATGCCTATGAAACACAAACAGGAGACTCAGCGCCCACCGCGAGTTTGTTGAGAAAAGGGAGAGAAAGAGGGGGTAGCTGGTGGCCAACTGAAAGCAGAAGAGGGGGGGGTGTGGGGCACTTGCTTTAAAAGGGGAGGCTTGCACATGTGTAACTGAGTCCTCTGGCAGCCAGGTAAACCTTGAGCCGTCAGGTAAAGCTGATGTACTGATGACATGGCCATGAGGGTCCCGCCCATCATCAGGGTGTTGGGGGTCAAATGGCTGCTAGTTCCTAACAATCAGATTGCTAAGCGGAGTCACTAGCTACACATGTAGTTAAGTGTAAGCCACAAGTTAGCCACAAACTAACCCACTAGTTAGCCACACATACTAGCTCACAAGTACCCACACACACCATGCCTCTTGTTAGCCACATACTTAACTTACTATTTAGCTGCACACATGAAGTCACTAGTTAGAAAAACACCTAAATCAATAGTCAGCCCCATACCTATGTCACTAGTTAGCCACAAAACTAAGCCACAAGTCCATCACACAAATAAAGCAGTACTTAGCCACACACACTAAGACAGTAGTTAATCACACACCTAAGTTACTATTTAGCTACATGCATAAGCAGTAATTAACCACATTGGCTAAGTCACTAGTTAGCCACAGTCACTATGTCTCTAGTTAGTTACACACAATATATCAATACTTACCAACCCATACTAAGTCACTAGTCAGCCACACATCTAATTTACTAGCTAGTCACAAACATCAAGAAAATAGTCAGCCACACACACACTGAGATAGTAGTTAGCCATGCACCTATGTATTTCTATGTATTTAGTCAACTACACACCTAAGTCTCTAGTTAGCTACCAACACTAGGTCACTTGTTATCCACACACATTAAATCAGTAGTTAGACACACACACTATGTCACTAGTTAGACACATACTAAGTCTGTCTAAAAGAAAAACAGCTCACACTAAGGTGGTCCCAGGACATGGGAATCAGGCCTTTAATCCCAGCAGCAGGGATTTGGAGATAGGAGTGACATGGCTGGACAGAGAGAGGAAGATAAGGTAGAGGAGCAAGAAGAGCATGCCGAGAGATGATTTTGTTTGAGAAGTTAGTCTGAGGGATCGAAGCGATAGCAGTCAATCTGAGTAGGCAGTGTGAGGACAGGAACACATCGCTTGTCTGAGAATAGTTAGAGATAACAACTCTAGTAGCCAGATGCTCTGAATCTGTGATCCTTCAGTTTTCACCTTCCCCTCCCTGTTAGATTACTGTGAGTTTTAATTATTAAGATATATTAGAACTTGTGCTGGAAGTGATGTTCTCTCTGTGGAGGTGTGATATTTCAAAGTCAATAGAGGTAAAAATTTTCAATTATTAAAGTATGTTAACTTTATTTTTGAAAATTACATTGGTATATTTTTAATGTTTTTAATTTGTAAAATTTCTTTATTATACTTATCAAACCAGTTCCCTCCAACTTACTCCCACCCTCCTTCCCGTCCCAACTTCCCAGGCCCCCAGCCACTCTCTCCTCCCATCCAACCAACACTATACATGTAGGTGGATGCCTTCCAGGAGGGGTCATCTAAATCCTTCAAGTCATTTTAAGTAGACACTAAAATGTCTCTCCTGTCTCAAGGTTAATGGAGTATCCCTCCATGGGGATTTTCCCCCCAATGTCCTTTTTGCAACAGAGATACTTCCTGGTCCCTCTCTCTGAAGACCCTTAGACTGCACAGGCCTTTTAGCTGAGACCCATGTTCAGGGGTCTGTGTCAGTCCCATGTTTGATTCCCAGCTATAAGTCTGGAGCCCCATTAGCTCCTCCTTGTTCAAATCAGCTGTGTCTTTGGGTTTCTGCAATGTGGTTTTGTCCTCCCTCTCTGCATATGGATTCAATTTTGCTCAGTGTTTAGTTGTTCAAGGTTGCTTCTGTTTCCATCAGCTACTAGATGTGGTCTCCATGATGGTGCATAGGTTAGTCATTGATCTCATTGCCAGCAAAGGGAATTTATGGTGCCTTTACACTGTTGCTCAAATTGTTAGTTGGGGTCATTCTTGTAGGGCTCTGTACATTTCTCTAGGTTCTGTTTCCTCTTCTAACCTATAATGGCTCCCTCTTTTATAGTCTCTTTCTCTCTTTTCTCTCCTCTGTTCTCCTCTCCTCTCCTCTCTTCTCTTCTCTTCTCAAGTCTATTCCTCCCCTGACCAAATGTTCCTAGACCCACAATCTTTCCTCTCCTCCCATTTTCCTTGTGCTAGGTCCCTCTTCACTCACTACCTGCAAATACCCACCTATATGCTCTGAGGACCTTGTCCCTTCCTGCTTCTGCTAGTGTCCTTATGTAAAACTGTTAGACTCGTTCTTCTATCCTACTTTCTCTGGCAGTTTGATTTGTAGGCTGGTGAACCTTTGCAATATGTCTAAAATCCACATATGAGTTAATACATACCATGTTTCTCTTTCTGTGATTGGGATACCTCATTCAGGATGGTTTCTTCAAGTTCCATCAACTTGTCTGTGAGTTTCAAGATTCCATTGTTTCTACCCACCCCCACAGAGTAGTATTCCATTGTGTAAATGTGGCAAATCTTCTTTATTTATACTTCAGTTGAGGGGCATCTAAGTTGATTCCAGGTTCTTGCTATTATAAATAATATTGCTATGAACATAGGTGATCACAAGTCTTAGTTGCATGGATTGGGATCATTTGGGTATGTACTTAAGCGGGAGATTACTAGGTCTCGTGGTAGACTGATTCCCATTATCCTGAGAAACTGCCATGCTAGTCTCCAAAATGGCTGTACAAGTTTGCAGTTCCACCTGAAGTGGAGGTGTGTACCCATTTCTGCACATCCTCTCAAGCATAAGTTGGCATTGTTGTTTCTAATTTTAGCAATTCTGACAGGAGTAAGATGGTATCTCAAAGTTGTTTTAGTTGGCATTTCCTTGACAGCTAAGGATGTTGAATACTTTCTTAAGTGTCTTAAATCATTTTTTTATTTCCTCTATGGAGATTTATATCAAATATAGAGTCTCTGTATATTAATTGGTGCTGGCACAGCTGCGGGACAAGACCAGCAGCGGGCGGAAAACCTTACTCAGCATTTTTTGAAGATGCTTTCCTCATCCCATTGTATACTTTTAGCTGCTTTGTTAGTATGTGTTTGAGTTAATATCAGGATTTTCTATTCGATTTCATTGAGGTACTTGTCTATTTTTGTGCTAATACCAGGCTGTTTTCAGGACTATAGCTCTGTAGAAGATCTTAAAGTCAGGAATAATGTTCCCTCATGAAGTTCCTTTATTATACAGGTCGTTTTGGCTATTCTGGTTCTTTTGGTTTTCAATATAAAGTAGATATTATACTTTCAAGGTCAGTGAAAGATTGTGCTGGGATTTTAATGGAGATTGCATTGAATATGTAGATTGCTGTTGGTAAGATTGCCATTTTTCTAGGTTTTTTCTACCTATCCATGAGATTGAGACATCTTTACATTTTATGGTATTTTCTTTAAAGACAAAAATTCTTATTATATAGGTCTTTCACTTCTTTGGAAAGTGATACCCCAAGATACTTTATGTTGTTTGTGGCTATTGTGAAGGGTGATGTTTCTCTGATTTCTTGAACAACCCCTTTGTTGACTGAATATGTAATGGCTACAGATTTTTTTTTAATTTAATCTTGTATCCTCATACTTTACTGAATATATTTTTCAGCTGTAGGAGAATATTGGTAGAAATTTTTGGTTGCTTATGTAAACTATCATATCATCTGAAAATAGAGAAAGTTTGAGTTCTTCCTTACCAATTTGCATCCCGTTGAACTCCTTTTCTTGTCTTATTTCTTTAGCTAGCCCTTCAATTACAATAATGAAGAGATATGTAGAGATAGGGCAGCCTAGTCTTTTTCCTGATTTTAGAGGAATCATCTTAAGCTTCTCTACATTCAGCTTGATATTTCCCATGGGTTTACTATATATTGCTTTTATTATGTTTACATAAATTCCTGTTATCCCTAATCTCCCCAAGACGTTTAACATTAAAGTATGTTGAATTTTGTCAAAGGTTTTTTCTACATCTAGGGAGATGATTATGTGACGTTTCATTTCCAGTTTGTTTATATAGTGGTATATTTGATATATTTTCATATGTGAAACAATCCCTGCAAGCCAGAGATGAAGCCTACTTGATCATAGTAGACGATTTCTCTGACATATTCTTGGATTCAGTTTTCCCATATTTTCTTGAGTATTTTTGCATCAATGTGCATGAGGGGTATTGGTCTGTAATTTTCTCTCTTATTTATGGCTTTGTGTGGATGGGCATCAAGGTGATTTTGTAGCCTCATAAAAAGAGTTTGGTAATGAACCTTCTTTTCTATTGTGTGGAACAATTTCAGGAGTATTAATATAGCTCTTCCATGAATTTTTGGTAGAATTCTTCACTGAAGAAGACATCTGGCTCTGGGATTTTTATGTTGGAAGTCTTTTCATTATTATTCCTACTTTGTTAGTTGTTATAGGTCAATTTAAGTTGCTTGTCTATTCTTGATTTAATTCTGGTAAGTAATAGTTATCCAGAAATTTGTCCATATCCTTTGAATTTTCAAACCTTGTGGAGTATAGGTTTTCAAAATATGTCCTTAAAATTGTCTCCATTTCCTCAGTGTCTATTCTTATGTACTACTTTTTATTTCTGATTTTGTTAATTTTCATGTTCTCTCTATGCTTTTTGTTTAGTTTGGATAAAGGTTTCTCTACATTGTTAATTTTCTCGAAAAACCAACTCTTTCTATCATTGATTTTTTTGTATTGTTTTCCTGTTTTTTATTTATTGTTTTTTAGAGACCCCCATTTCTTTTTGGCTCTGCTGCCTGTCCCACAACTATATATTGTGGAACAGGTTGGTCTTGAACCCACAGAGATAAGCTTCCATCTGCCTCCTGAGCACCAGCATAGTTGCCACCACCACCCAGCTTTTGGTACCTTTTTAAATGTCTTCTTTAAACATATTACTATTTTCATCACTATTTTGCTGCACTCCTATGTTTCTTAGATTTTACTTATTTCATTCTTTTTCTCAAGTGATGCTGATTATTGATTTCTGGGTAGAGCAAAGTTTCTTCTAACTGTGGCTTGTCTTATGCTGTGTAATTGAGAATTGTTTTGAACTCCTAATCCTGGATTCACCTGTACAGTGCTGGGAAGAAAATCCTACACTTCGTTCCAGTTGGGCCCTTGCCTGGTCAGGGAGAAGGAAAATAGACCAGAAAATGAGTGAACTCCCAAGATCTCTGATTATTGTGGGGTCTTATAAATGAAGAGGGATTTGTGCAATGACTGAATTCATGTCCCACTTGGATACTGGTGGAGTCACAATGCAGAAAGTGAGAGGCAGGATGGAAGCTGAGGTTTCCTCCTTCAACAGTAGTTGAGGTGAGCAATGTGGAATTAGATAATCATTGCTAGAAAATCCATTATTGTCTCACAGGGCAGTTTCTTGGAATCCACAGATGAGGGCTATCAAGACTTTGGATAGAGGAGAGACCTTATCATGTATACAAATTACTATAATTACAGTATTTAGCCAAAACCAGTCTGGGTGAACTCTTGTGGACCATGTAACAGGACTATTATTTTTTTTTTTGTTCGTTTGGATGTACAGTCTGAGAGAAAAGGTTTGAGGAATACTTAGTGTGCTCTAACTGAAACCCCTAGTCTCTGGAGCACATGGCCATGAAGCTATTTTCATCTTTTCAAAATATTTTTTTTCAGATCATAGCTACATCATATCCACATATACTTTTCTGCCCACAAGCCCTGCCATGATTACTTGTGTTCTCTAATTCACAGCCTGCTTTTCTTAAACAGGAGTTTCACATTAAACACAGTGAATATTAGAAGGTGTCATACATTTGGCTGCAGTATTTCCCAGGTATGAGGTCAATGGTTACTGGCCAATAACAATGAGTGTGTAACAAAATGTGCACACAAGGTACAGTGTGATTTTAATAATGAGCAGCTTGACTTCCAGGACAGTAGAAGAATGTTTACTAAAACACAAACTTTCTGGATTAGGCCGCTATCTGCTGGGTGGGTAGTGCAGAGCTACAAGGACTATGCAATCTGAGTCATTGATTTCTGATTCTCTGGTAGTGGGCTGCAAAATTTTAGGTCCAACTGGGTGGTCCCAGTCAATGCTGGACTCTGAGAAGCCTTCTTTCCATGATTCTCTTTTCCTTATGCTCTGTCGAGTTGTAAGGAAGAACACAGGTTACACTATTCTGAGTGTACGGTTTTCAAAGCAGGTCTGCTCAGATGTCATTTCTGCAAAATTTGTATGGACCATGAGACAGACTGGGGTTCTTTTGTTCCATGTGGTGACCTGGGCAGTTACCCTTGTCCTCTGAGCCTTCCTCTCCATGTGTTTCTTGGTTTGGGGGAGACTCTGCAGCCCTGGCATGGGTGGGTGTGTTGCTTATTATATAACTGTCCAGTGTGCATATGCATGCAATGCTGTTGGTGTGCATTGGGGGCTGACGCTGGATAACTGAAGGTCTGATTTCTTGAAGTTCTGAATATTCCATTCCACTTTCAGGTTTGCCTTATAAATATTTTAGAAAGTAGTAAAAAATGGTGATGTGGATGTCTCTCAGCAATATAAGATTATAATGTTTTTAACTCTCTGCTACCAAGAGTTACAATACTGTGTTAACTGACGTTAAATTCCGGTGAACAAAATGATTCTCTATTCTGCAGAGATATCTCAGGTGTGTATGGTTTTGGGTAGGATGTTAGGTCACGATCTTCACCTTGGGCCATAAACCACTTGGCAGGAAGTTGATTTTAAATTATTCTCCAATGTTGTCTGTGGAGTGTGCATCAGTGCGGCTAGGTTTACCTGAAACAATAAAGGGGTGTAAAGTTCTACAGAGCCATAGCAGAAGGTCAACTCCTTTTGCATGGAGAGCTCTAGAACATGGACATCCTGTCTTTGGAATAAATATCCATAGCTACAGGGTCAAAAGTGTCTAAGGGTCACTTTTAGTTGATTTAATTGTAGTGTTGAAGTCTGTGTTTATTTAATCTCTGTACACATGGATTCATAGATATTTGAATAACATTGGTCAACATCACACTTTTCTTGGCTAAGTTTCTTTTGTACTTTATATTAATAGTTGATATTTTTTGACCTTTGCTCTTGGGTTATTCTCTCTATCTCTTTTATTCTCTTACACATATTATACATATTTTTATTGTGGTTGCTTTGTGGTAAGTATAAAAGTCATATTATGTTAGTTTGTGTACTGTGTTTTCATAATTCCATTGAGCATTCTGAGTATTTCCAAAAAAATTGTTACTGTGCCTTTGCAATCTGCATTTTCTTATTAATTGTTGTTCATTGTCATTGGATTGTATTCATTTCATGTTACAAACTTACCATGTATAGGATCTTAAATTCTGATACTTCATGTTCTGAAAACCATTATATAATTCTTTATTTATTTTGGTTTTATTGTTAATCTGTGGAAGATTTTTGGTTCATCAGATAAAACATGTTGTGTATCTTGGCAAGAGACTCTGCACATCTTTTGGGGATGACCAGAGTTCAGATACTTACACTCAACTTCACATCATTAATTATCTACAATCAATAACCTGTATACTTATACAAACCATTATTTCTCAAACTCATACATACAAAATATAGCAATAAACTTGAGAAAATGGTAAAGATTAGACTATCAATATTATTGCCACAAATTCTAGTCTTGTACACTACAGTTTAGATTTTACACACTGCACTGGAAATTGTAAAGCTACTTCTAGTTGTTCTTAATAATCAAAACATGGATTCAGATATGCGATTAATGATGAAAGATCAGAGAAGCAGAGCAGCCAAGCCCTAGCTCTTATTTCTACTGAAGTACTCATACCAAAGGGGCGGGAAATTCTGATACTAGGAGTCTTCCCTCAGAAAACAATGAGCTTTTTTCTTCTTCCTCCTTATATTTCTTTCTCCTCCCATCCATATCTACCTCCCAATTTCAGGGATAAAGGAATGAGCCACCACTTGTCTCTCTTTCTCTTTTAGACTGGATCAATGTGGTGTAGCCTGGGGTGGCAATGAAATTACAGACATGCACCTGATTAAGTCTCCCAAGTGCTAGGATTAAAGGTGTACTCCACCATGGCCTGTCCTCTATGGCTAACCACTGCATAGCTCCACATTCTATTCTTAAAGCAAGTTTGTTTTTTTGTTTAAATATATTTATGGTTGAAGAAGAGAATAGTTTCAGTTTGAATTGTATAATGATCTTTGCAAGCTCTTCACATTGTGTGGAGAGAGGAAGAAAGTTTGAAATTCTCCTCTGCAGGAACAGAGCTGGGCCGTCTACTGATGACATGGGAAAGTGACATTGAAATTAATGTCTGACTATGCAATGTTGGCTTTTGCCTTTGGTTCCAGCACTGAGGAAGTAGACGCAAGTGGATCTCTCTGATTTAGAGGTCAGCCTGGTCTACAGAGTAAGTTCCAGGACAGTAGGGCCACAAAGGGAAACTCTGTCGCAAAAATAAAAATAAATAAATAAATAAATAAATAAATGTATCAATACATATTAGACAGTCAATGAAAAAACTATTAGAAAAAAACAACAACAAGATTAATATTAATAATTAATAAGAAATTCACCAGCACAGTTTACTAAGCAAGGAATAGGATGGCAAGAGCCATACAGGGAAATTCTGTCAAAAAAAAAAAAAAAACCCAAAAACCAAATAATTTCCTATTTGTGCAGATCTCTGAAATGTCTAGTTCTTGAGTAAAAGCCAGGGTCAAAGGAGGTGCTGGGCCTGGTGTGTCTTTACGATCACTGTAACCCTTTAGGATGAGCTCTTGTCAATCCAGCCTCACTAGCCAATCAGGTACACTGAGCCAACCCACAAGTCTCAGGTCTGGAAGGAGACTTCCTGGAGCCATGCTGCAGGCTTGCTTTTATATCAGAATAGGCACCAGAGGAATGATTGCTGCTCTGTGAGTGCTTCTGAGAAATGGAGGAGAACAGAAGCTGCAGCATGGTGAGTGAGTGGATTCAGAGGGTGGTATAGGGAGTCATGAATGTCTGTTTTGCAGGCCTTCTATGAGGATGCTGGGCTTGAATGTGCTGTCAAATTCAGTGGTCTGTTAGGCCCATTGTGGTCCTAGGAGCTTCCCAAACCAGGGTGTGGCCCAGGAATACTTTTCCTTGTGGGCTGCATCTGTGGAAAGCATTTGATTATGCAGCAAGGTGAATAAATACTCTGAAGTCAGCTCTATTATGCTTTTGGTGCACAGGGAAGGCAAGTTACCAAAGAAGGAGAGGTTCAGTTTGTCCAGTGCCTTCCAGAAGCTTTGCCCTTCACATCTAACATTTTGGGGTCAGATACATGCAGAGATATTACCATTTTTTTGCCATCAAAATAACTTAACTTCTGTTGTTAAGAAATAAATAGAAAGATCTTATTTTGCATATCATTCTCACTTCCATCTCCCTCCCTCCTCCAGTGACTTCCCCATCCCATCCCACATACATTTCTCTGGAAGGCTGAGTTATTTAGGAGGATTCATCAAAACCTGTCAAGACATTTGGGTTTGGCGCAGGCCCTCCTCCTTGTCTCTAGGCTAAGGGAGTATTCACACTTGGAGTTAATTTTGTGTATACTCTAAATGGCATTCTTTTTCTTAATTATATATATATGGATTTTTGTGTTACAGCATGATCTGGAATTTTCTTTTTTTAATGCTTGTTGTATTTTACTTTTCATCCTTTAATCCATTTGTTTATGCTTACTGATACATCATCGGCAGCGCCTGAATCTCTGTTTGTGGTGTGGCAGGACGTGAGATAATGGGCCCATTCCTGGCATAGCAGTAGTAGCCAAAATGTTGATACCAGCTGAAAAGATGGCTGCAGCATGGGCATCAGCAGCTTTGCTTCTGGACTCTATCATCTAAAATCCCTAGTACAATGTGAGATGCATTGATCATTCAGAAAATGCTCTGCCCATGTCTACAACTTTCCTAAACTTCTCCCTGACAGATATTTGCACCCTATTCTTAATCGGTGATGGGTTGGCATTGTCTGTCGTTTAAATAATTCAAAGAATTAAATAAGTCAGTAATAGCTAACTGTCGCAATAAAGAGGTGATGTAGCGTTTAACTGGCAGGGAAGCATGGACAGACGCCAGTCGTGAAGGATGTCATCATCATCAATTGAAACAGTGAATCATGAAATGTGATGATATTGCACATTACCGCCACAAGAGGGTGCTTTACAGGTCTCTTCATGGAATGGAAGATTTAGGTTTACATAACTATACAAACATTTACATCATCTTGGGTATTAACAAGAATTGACAATTTAAATACTTTATTCATGTAATTAGATGATCTGTGGCACCAAATTCCAGGTTTCATGGATGACATAATCATTGTTTTATATAATTTAATAATCAAATAATGAGTACATATAACATCATCCACTTCCCTAACATGGCTCCAACCAGACTCGTGAACGATCCTGTCGTGATTAATTTTAATATTTTAACTACTTAATTAAGACTTAGATGTTCTATAATAATTGACTCCCACATCGTGGAACCAATATCCACTGATCATCGATTATCTAAAGTCCTATTTTAATAATCAAATAACAACATAACCAGAGGATGAAATGGTCTGTAATTTCAACTCGACACAGTTGACTCTCACTTGACTCCCACATGTTTCTGTGAAAAAACCAGATTCATCCCTTATTTAATCGCAGAGTTGAGTAGTAAGTGGTTTAAATGCTGATATGTCATTGCGCATGCAGGGCTTTAGAAGACATCACATATTTAATGTTGGACGGCAGCCTCCAATGAGATGGCTTCCAATCCAATAATCCCTAGGTCTACTCTAACAAATGGATTATCGCCATCCTGAAGGAAGTTAACAATGGAAAACTCACCTTTTGAAGAAAAATTGTGAGTCTTATTATCTTTTGTTCCATAGCTTTACTTCTTAGGATAGAGAATATTCATAAAGAGAAACCTTTGGACTGTTTCTCCACAGACTATGTTTTCTGAAAATTAGGGAATCTTGAATTTGGTAACCAGTAAAAGCTGTAGGCAAAATTCCAGAGATTTGGCTATGACTTGGTTAGGCGTATCAAATGCTGTCATGAAAAGTTTTAGGAGATAGTTAACTTGGGAGACTGTAATGTCCCATGATAACACTTTCTCGAAGCTGTTCTCTTGTCCTTGGCCCATGATACCAGGATACAGAAAGCAAGCAGAATTACCAGGCAACATTCATGATCCAAGATTGTGTCACATTCTAGTGCCCCTCCCACATGCTAAAAGTAGCATACCCACCGATGAACTCAGCTTACAACCTCACTGATTTTCGCACAAAAACAAAGCAGGGCTCTTTCCTTTTAGTTATGCATCGTATTTACCAGTCTCTCAAACTACAACATGCCTATAGTGAAATAAGCATGAAAAGGAAAGCATCGTTATGCCATTCAAGTAAATTGATGAGTATTTTAAACCTGTTTTCTATGCTTCAATTTTCTAATTTCTGGAATGGAAACAATACAGTTAATCGCCTCTACCATAAACCTTTTCTCTCTTTTGAAAATAAAATGATCCCTCTTCATTCCCTGCCCTTTAGAGGAGCTTGATCCCATGGTTTCTTGAAGATGTTTCGATTTGCCTTTGGCTGATGACTAAGGATTTTGAGCAGTGTCTTATGTTTCTTTCAGTCATTTTGAATTCCTCAATTGATAGTTCTCTATTAAGTCCTGTACCCCGATTTTTAATATGGTTACTTAGAATTATTTATTGTTGGTGGTGTGTCATGTTCACAGCCTGACAGAGTACATTAGATGAGATTCCCTGATCAAGAGATTATTCAGTTATTCCATTTTTCAAATTGGTGGTGACTGTGTCCTTCATGGGTCAGTTGGGTTGCAACCTCGCAGATAATGATGATGTGAAACAATACAGTTTTTTTTTTTAATCATGTATTCATTCGATAGTTAAAAGTCTCCAATTACTTAATCAGTAATCACTGGGTAACACAGTGTCCCGCATTCTCTGGGGACTGCTTCTGGTACAGATCTCCTGCTGTGTCAGTCCCACAGCAGCCAAATGACAGATGACACCATCATACATTGAAACCATGAATCATAAACTGTGATGATATTGTATATTAACGCCACAAGAGGGAGCTTTACAGGTCTCTTCATGGAATGGACAATTTTTGGTTTACATAATTACACACATATTTACAATGTCTTGGGGATTAACACAGATTGTCAATTTAAATTCATTAATTATGTAATTAGGTGATTTGTGGCACCAGATTCCAGGTGTCATGGACGATATAATCATTGTTTTATATAACTAAATAATCAAATAATGAGTTCATGTAATATCATACACTTCCACAAGGTGGCTCGAAACCAGGCTCTTGAACGATGCTGTCGTGATTAATTTAAATATTTTAACTACATAATTGATATTAAGATGGTCAATAATAATTTCCTCCCACATCGCGTCACCACAATCCACTGATCATGGATTATCTAATGTCCTATTTTAATAATCAAATAGCAACATAATCAGAGGATGAAATGGTCTGCCACTCTCCACACAATTGTCTCTCAGTTGACTCCCACATGATTGTGGGAAACATCCGTCTTCATCCCTTATTTAATCGCAGAGAACAATAGGAACATGTTTAAATGCTGAACTGTCATTGTGTATGAAGGATTTTAGAAGATATCACATAATTAATGTTGGACGGCTGCCTCAAAAGAGATGGACTGAAATCTAATAATCGCTAAGTCTACTCTAACAAACGGATTATCACCTTCCTGAAGGAAGTCAACAATGTCAAACTCACCTTTTTGATGAATATCGTGAGTCTTATTATCTTTTTTCCATAGCTTTACTTCTGAGTAGAGAGAGTATTCATAAACAGAAGACTCTGAACTGTTTCTCCACAGACTATGTCCTCTGACGATTAGGTAATCTTGAATTTGGTAACCAGTAAAAGCTGTAGGCACACTTCCAGAGGTGTGGCTATGACTTGATTAGGGGAATAAAATGCTGTCATGAAAAGTTTTAGGAGATAGTTATCTTGGCAGACTGTAATGTCCCATGATAGCACTTTCTCAAAGCTGCTCTCTTGTACTTGGCCCATGATACCAGGATACAGAATGCAGGGAGGGTTGCCAGGCAACATTTATGACCCAACATTCTGTCACATTCTAGTGCCCCTCCCATAGGCTTAAAGGAGTATACCCACCGATGAACTAACCCTACAACCTCACTGAGTTCCTCACAAAAACAAATCAGGGCCCTTTCTTTTGAGTTCTACATATTTACCCGTCTCTCAAGCTACAACATGGCTATAGTGGCATAAGCATGAAAATGAAAGCATCATTGTGCCATTCAAGTACAATGATGAGTATTTTAAACCTGTTTTCTATGCTTCAATTTGCTAATTTCTAGAATGGAAACAACCCCGTTAATCGCCTCTACGATAATGCTTTTCTCTTTATTGAAAATAAAATAAACTCCTCTTCATCCTCTTACCATTAGAGGAGCTTGATCCCACGGTTTCTCAGAGTTGTGTAGATTTGCATTAGGCTGATGATTAAGGATTCCTAGCAGTGTCTTATGTTTCTTTCAGTCATTTTGGATTCCTCAATTGACTGTTCTCTATTAAGTCTTGTAACCTGCTTTCTAAGATGGTTATTTAGAGATATTTATTGTTTGAGGTGTGTCATGTTATCAGCCCGACAGAGTTCATTAGATGAGATTCCCTGATCATGAGATTATACAGTTATTCCATTTTTAAAATCGGTGGCCACTGTTTCCTTCATGGGTCAGTTCTGTTGCAACCTCGCAGAAACTGATGATGCGAAACATTACAGTTTTTTTAAAATCGTGTAATCATTCTATTGTTAAAAATGTACTACTACGTAATCAGTATCCCCCCATTCCTGGGCACTGCTTCTGGTACCGATCTCCTCCTGTGTCAATCCCACAACAGCCACATGACATATGACACCATCATTACTTACGCAATCAGATAAGTTAATAATTGGATAGTCCTCCATACTTAAATTTCATAAGATGGAAACAAACTCCAGTGATTGTCAAGGAAGGAGGACTTAGATGATTAAATACAGCCACTTGATTAACTCCCATGGAGGAATGGCCCTACTCTAGTCAAGAAGAACAACATCTTCATCGATTCAAATAATTAATATTTAATGGAAATTGATTGAATAATGTCATGGTGGTGCATACTTAAATCCCACATGGAGTAGTCAGACTGACCTCTTCCTGGAATAACATATGACACCATCATTACTTACGCAATCAGATAAGTTAATAATTGGATAGTCCTCCATACTTAAATTTCATAAGATGGAAACAAACGCCAGTGATTGTAAGGAAGGAGGACTTAGATGATTAAATACTGCCACTTGATTTCTAATTTCTAGAACGGAAACAATACAATTAATCGCCTCTACCATAATCCTTTTCTCTTTAGTGAAAATAAAATAAACTCCTCTTCATCCTCTTACCTTTAGATGAGCTTGATCCCACGGTTTCTCAGAGTTGTTTAGATTTGCATTAGGCTGATGATTAAGGATTTTGAGCAGTGTCTTATGTTTCTTTCAGTCATTTTGGATTCCTCAATTGGCTGTTCTGTATTCAGTCCTGTATCCTGCTTTCTAATATGGTTATTTAGAGTGATTTATTGTTGGTGGTGTGTCATGTAATCAGCCCGACAGAGTTCATTAGATGAGATTACCTGATCAGGAGATTATACAGTTATTCCATTTTTAAAATCGGTGGTCACTGTGTCCTTCAAGGGTCAGTTCTGTTGCAACCTCTCAGAAACTGATGATGTGAAACAGTACAGTTTTTTTAAAATCATGTGATCATTCGATTGTTAAAATGTACTACTACGTAATCAGCAATCACTGTGTAAGGCCATGTCCCCCATTCTCTGGGCACTGCTTCTGGTACCGATCTCCTGCTGTGTCAATCTCACAGCAGCCAAATGAAGGATAACACCATCATTACTTACACAATCAAATAAGTTCAAAATTGGATAGTCCGCCATACTTAACTTTCATAAGATGGAACCAAACTCCTGTGATTGTCAAGGAAGGAGTACT
Organism: Phodopus roborovskii; assembly: GCF_943737965.1. NCBI lineage: Eukaryota > Metazoa > Chordata > Mammalia > Rodentia > Cricetidae > Phodopus > Phodopus roborovskii. The sequence goes on along the minus strand of NW_026126825.1, from coordinate 116,561 downwards.
TAGATGAATAAACACTGCCACATGATTAACTGCCATGGAGGAATGGCCCTACTCCAGTCAAGAAGAACAACATCTTCATCGGTTCAAATAATTAATATAAAATGAAAAATGATTGAATAATGTCATGGTGGTGCATACTTAAATCCCACATGGAGTAGTCAGACTGATCTCTTCCTGGAATAATGTTTTATTTATAAAATTAAATTGATAATTAATTAGCCGGCGTTTTGTATTAACACTGAGGAGAAGGCACCAACGTCCTAAAACTATCGCTGATGTAATGACCTATTTCCAGAGCTAAATGTTGAAGTAAAGAGATGATGTTACATCGTCTACTCACAAAATCTGACTCCAAAAGGGACTTAGGGTCCACAACATTACTTGTATTTCAAATACGTTAATTAAATGACAAATTATTTAATTTCCTAGTTTAACAGGTAAATAAGTAAGTATACTATTAGATGATGTGATGTTCTGGCACGATGGACTCCCATAAGGAGTCTAAAAACTTCAGTGATCACTGAATACATAATGACAGATTTTCATAATTCAATGACTAAACATTAAACTAGTGGATGGTGTTTTATGCGCGAAACCTAAAGATTGCTCAATACTGAAGAGTCATTGAGGTCTTAATCATAGATTTGAACAATAAAATGAATGAATGAATGAAGAGATAATTTCTCATAATTCACCCCTAGAGAGATAACAAAATGAGATCAACATTGATTTAAATAAATAAATAATGAAATCACAAGAGACATTTTAACACCAACAAGGTGGATCCAGACTCCACTCTTACTGGAGTAGAAAAAGGCAGACTTAAATAATGAAAGCATCAGATTGTTAGATCGTCTGTCACACTTGAGTCACACAAGGTGGCACCACACTTCAGACTTCACAGATTATATAATGAAACAATTTAATAATTACATCTTTACATATTTAAGTCGTTGAACTTTTTCGTATCATCAATTCCTGGGCAGACTCGCCAGATATGAAAACGGATGCTGTCATCACGGATTTTTAATATTCCATCAGTTAATCGTCAATTAATCATACTTTCTTGCCTGGTGAATTCTGCTGGCCTGACATCCTCACCAGTGCCTGAATCTCTGTTGAGTTGCGGCAGGACCTGAGGTAATTGGCCCATTCCTGGCATACCAGTAGTAGCCAAAATGTTGATATCAGCTGAAAAAGTGGCTGCAGCAGGGGCATCAACAGCATAGCTGAGGGAGAGATGTTCTTCCGTGTTCTGAGTCGTCATCCTTTTGCCAGGTCTCGGTGATGGTGCCAACCTCCTAGTGCCACTACATCTTCTAGACGTAGACCACAACCGACATGAAGATGTGGAGGAAGAGCAAGTAGTCAACACCGAGACCACCATGCAGACCTTGGTAAAGTTCTTTTACTTCTCGGAGGGCACCATGCAATCTTCTGGACTCTATTCTCCAGCATTCCTAGTGGTCTGGAAGACACATAGACATTCAATAAATGCTCTGCCCATGTCTACAAGTTTCCGAATTTGTCAGTGACAGATATTTGCAACCTAATAATAATCGGTGTTGGCATTGTAAGTCGTTTAAGTAATTTAAAGAATTAAGTATGTCAGTGATAGCTCACTGTCCCAATAAAGAGGTGATGTAGCATTTAACTGGCAGGAAAGCATGGCCAGACTCCAGTCATGAAGAATGTCATCATCATCCATTGAAACCATGAATCATAAACTGCGATGATATTGCACATTAACGCCACAAGAGGGAGCTTTACAGGTCTCTTCATGGAATGGAGAATTTTTGGTTTACATAATTACACACATATTTACATTATCTCGGGGATTAACACAAATATTCTATTTAAATACATTAATTATGTAATAGATGATCTGTGGCACCAGAATCCAGGTGTCATGGACGATATAATCATTGTTTTATATAATTAAATGATCAAATAATGAGTTCATGTAACATCATCCACTTCCCTAAGGTGGCTCCAAACCAGGCTCATGAACGATGCTGTCGTGATTAATTTAAATATTTTAACTACATAATTGATATTAAGATGGTCTCTAATAATTGCCTCCCACATCGCGTAACCACAATCCACTGATCATGGATTATCTAATGTCCTATTTTAATAATCAAATAACAACATAATCAGAGGATGAAATGGTCTGCCATTCTCCACACAGTTGTCTCTCAGTTGACTCCCACATGATTGTGGGAAACTCCCAGGTTCATCCCTTATTTAATCGCAGAGCACAGTAGTAACATTTTTAAATGCTGAACTGTCATTGTGTATGCAGGGTTTTTAGAAGATATCACATATTTAATGTTGGACGGCTGCCTCAAAAGAGATGGACTGAAATCTAATAATCGCTAAGTCTACGTTAACAAATGGATTATCACCTTCCGGAAGGAAGTCAACAATGTCAAACTCACCTTTTTGATGAATAATCGTGAGTCTTATTATCTTTTGTTCCATAGTTTTACTTCTGAGGAGAGAGAGTATTCATAAACAGAAGTCTCTGAACTGTTTCTCCACCGCCTATGTCCTCTGATGAGGTAATCTTGCATTTGGTAACCAGTAAAATCTGTAGGCAAACTTCCAGAGGTATGGCTATGACTTGGTTAGGCGAATCAAACGCTGTCATGAAAAGTTTTAGGAGATAGTTATCTTGGGAGACTGTAATGTCCCAAGATAACTCTCTCTCGAAGCTGCTCTCTCGTCCTTGGCCCATGCTACCAGGATACAGAATGCAAGCAGGGTTGCCAGGCTACATTTATGAACCAACATTCTGTCACATTCTAGTGCCCCTCCCACAGGCTTAAAGGAGAATACCCACCAATGAACTAACCCTACAGCCTCACTGAGTTTCTCACAAAAACAAAGCAGGTCTCTTTCTTTTGAGTTCTACATATTTACCCATCTCTCAAGCTACAACATGCCTATAGTGACATAAGCATGAAAACGAAAGAATCATTGTGCCATTCAAGTACAATGATGAGTATTTTAAACTTGTTTTCAATGCTTCAATTTTCTAATTTCTAGAACGGAAACAATACAATTAATCGCCTCTACCATAATCCTTTTCTCTTTAGTGAAAATAAAATAAACTCCTCTTCATTCTCTTACCTTTAGAGGAGCTTGATCCCACGGTTTCTCAGAGTTGTTTAGATTTGCATTAGGCTGATGATTAAGGATTTTGAGCAGTGTCTTATGTTTCTTTCAGTCATTTTGGATTCCTCAATTGACTGTTCTCTATTAAGTCCTGTACCCCTCTTTCTAATATGGTTATTTAGAGTTATTTATTGTTGGTGGTGTGTCATGTTATCAGGCCGACAGAGTTCATTAGATGAGATTCCCTGATCAGGAGATTATACAGTTATTCCATTTTTAAAATCGGTGGTCACTGTGTCCTTCATGGGTCAGTTCTATTGCAACCTCTCAGAAACTGATGATGCGAAACAGTACAGTTTTTTAAAATCGTGTCATCATTTGATTGTTAAAAATGTACTACTACGTAATCAGTAATCACTCTATGAGGCAGTGTCCCCCATTCTCTGGGCACTGCTTCTGGTACCTATCTCCTGCTCTGTCAATCCCACAACCATGAGGATAACACCATCATTACTTACACAATCAAGTAAGTTAATAATTGGATAGTCCTCCATACTTAACTTTCAAAAGATGGAACCATACTCCAGTGATTGTCAAGGAAGTAGTATTTAGATGATTAAATAATGCCACGTGATTAACTCCCATGGAGGAATGGCCCGACTCCCGTCAAGAAGAACAACATCTTCATCGATTTAAATAATTAATATATAATGAAAAATGATTGAAAAATGACATGGTGGTGCATACTTAAATCCCACATGGAGTAGTCAGAATGATCTCTTCCTGGAATAATGATGTTTTTAAAAAATTAAATTGATAATTAATTAGTGGGCCTTTTATAGTAACACTGACGAGATGGCACCAAAGTCCTAAACCTATCGCTGATGTAAAGATCTATTTACACAGCTAAATGATGAAGTAATGAGATGATATTACATCATCAACTCCCACAATCTGACTCCAAAAGGGACTTATGGTCCATAACATTACCTGTATTGTAAATATGTCAATTAAATGATGAATTATTACCTAATTTCCTAGTTTAACAGTTAAAGAAGCAAGTGTAGTATTAGATTATGTGATGGTCTGGTACAATGGTCTCCCCTAAGGAGGCTCAAAACTCCAGTGATCACTGAATACATAATGACAGATTTTCATAATTAAATGAATAAACATTAAACAAGTGGATGGTGTTTTATGCGTGAAGCCTAAATGATTGCTCAATACTGAGTAGACATTGAGTTCTTAATCTTAGATTTGAACAAAAAATGAATGAATAAAGAGATAGTTTCTCATAATTCACCCTTAGAGAGATAACAAAATGATATCAACATTGATTTAAATAAGGAAAGGAAGAAAGAAAGAAAGAAAGAATTCACAAGATACAATTTAACACCAACATGGTGGATCAAGACTACACTCTTCCTGGAGTAGAAAAAGACAGATTTGAAGAATGAAATAATCAGATATTTAGATCGTCTGTCACACTTGAGTCACACAAGGTGGCACCAAACTTCAGGGATCACAGATTATATAATGAAAGAATTGACCTTTTTTTGTAACATCAATTCCTGGGCAGACTTGCCAGGTATGAAACTGTATGCTGTCATGACACATTTTTAAAATGCCATCAGTTAATCGTCAGATAATCATACTGTCTTGCCTGGTGAATTCTGTTGGCCTGAACTCATCACAAGTGCCTGAATCTCTGTTGTGTTGCGGCAGGACGTGAGATAATGGGCCCAATTCTGGCATAGCAGTAGTAGCCACAATGTTGATAACAGCTGAAAAGATGGCTACAGCAGGGGCATCACCAGCATAGCTGAGAGAGAGATGTTCCTCCGTGTTCTGAGTCGTCATCCTTTTGCCAGGTCTCGGTGATGGTGCCGACCTCCTAGTGCCACTCCTTCTTCTCATGGCAGATCACAACCGGTGTGAAGATGTGGAGGAAGAGCAGGTAGTCAACACCCAGACCACCGTGCCGGCCTTGATGAAGTCCTTGTACTTCTCGGAGGGCACCGTGCAATCATTCTGGACTCAATCACCCAGCATCCCTCGTACTCTGGGAGATGCATAGATCATTCAGAAAACGCTCTGCCCATGTCTACAACTTTCCTAACCTTGTCCCTGACAGGTATTTGCACCCTAACCGTAATCGGTGATGGCACTGTCTGTCGTTTACATAATTTAAAGAATTAAATAAGTTAGTAATAGCTAACTGTCACAATAAATAGGGGATGTAGCATTTTACTGGCAGGGAAGCATGGCCAGACTCCATTCATGAAGGATGTCATCATCACCAATTGAGTCAATGAATCATAAAATGTGTAGATATTGCACATTATCTCCACAAGAGGGAGCTTTACAGGTCTCTTCATGGAATGGAGGATTGTTGTTTACATAACTATACAAATATTTACATTATCCTGGGGATTAACACAGATTGTCAGTTTAAAGTAATTAATTATGTAATTAGGTGATCTGTGGCACCAGATTCCAGGTGTCATGGACGATATAATCATTGTTTTATATAACTAAATAATCAAATAATGAGTTCATGTAACATCATCCACTTCCCCTAAGGTGGCTCCAAACCAGGCTCATGAACGATGCTGTCGTGATTAATTTAAATATTTTAACTACATAATTGATATTAAGATGGTCTATAATAATTGCCTCCCACATCACGTCACCACAATCCACTGATCATGGATTATCTAATGTCCAATTTTAATAATCAAATAACAACATAATCAGAGGATGAAATGGTCTGCCAGGCTCCACACAATTGAGTCTCAGTTGACTCCCACATGATTGTGGGAAATTCCAAGTTTCATCCCTTATTTAATCGCAGAGCAGAGTAGTAACATGTTTAAATGCTGAACTCTCATTGTGTATGCAGGGTTTTTAGAAGATATCACATATTTAATGTTGGACGGCTGCCTCAAAAGAGATGGACTGAAATCCAATAATCGCTAAGTCTACTCTAACAAATGGATTATCACCTTCCTGAAGGAATTCAACAATGTCAAACTCACCTTTTTGATGAATAATCGTGAGTCTTATTATCTTTTGTTCCATAGTTTTACTTCTGAGGAGAGAGAGTATTCATAAACAGAAGTCTCTGAACTGTTTCTCCACAGCCTATGTCCTCTGATGAGTGTAATCTTGCATTTGGTAACCAGTAAAATCTGTAGGCAAACTTCCTGAGGTATGTTTATGACTTGGTTAGGCGAATCAAATGCTGTCATGAAAAGTTTTAGGAGATAGTTATCTTGGGAGACTGTAATGTCCCAAGATAACTCTTTCTCGAAGCTGCTCTCTCGTCCTTGGCCCATGCTACCAGGATACAGAATGCAAGCAGGGTTGCCAGGCTACATTTATGAACCAACATTCTGTCACATTCTAGTGCCCCTCCCACAGGCTTAAAGGAGTATACCCACCAATGAACTAACCTTACAGCCTCACTGAGTTTCTCACAAAAACAAAGCAGGGCTCTTTCTTTGGAGTTCTACATATTTACCCGTCTCTCAAGCTACAACATGCCTATAGTGACATAAGCATGAAAACGAAAGCATCATTGTGCCATTCAAGTACAATGATGAGTATTTTATTCCTGTTTTCTATGCTTCAATTTGCTAATTTCTAGAATGGAAACAATACAGTTAATCGCCTCTACCATAATCCTTTTCTCTTTATTGAAAATAAAATAAACTCCTCTTCATCCTCTTACCATTAGAGGAGCTTGATCCCATGGTTTCTCAGAGTTGTTTAGATTTGCATTAGGCTGATGATTAAGGATTTTGAGCAGTGTCTTATGTTTCTTTCAGTCATTTTGGATTCCTCAATTGACTGTTCTCTATTAAGTCCTGTACCCCTCTTTCTAAGATGGTTATTTAGAGTTATTTATTGTTGGTGGTGTGTCATGTTATCAGGCCGACAGAGTTCATTACATGAGATTCCCTGATCAGGAGATTATACAGTTATTCCATTTTTAAAATCGGTGGTCACTGTGTCCTTCATGGGTCAGTTCTATTGCAACCTCTCAGAAACTGATGATGCGAAAAAGTACAGTTTTTTAAAATCGTGTCATCATTTGATTGTTAAAAATGTACTACTACGTAATCAGTAATCACTCTATGAGGCAGTGTCCCCCATTCTCTGGGCACTGCTTCTGGTACCTATCTCCTGCTCTGTCAATCCCACATGACCATCATTACTTACACAATCAAGTAAGTTAATAATTGGATAGTCCTCCATACTTAACTTTCAAAAGATGGAACCATACTCCAGTGATTGTCAAGGAAGTAGTATTTAGATGATTAAATAATGCCACGTGATTAACTCCCATGGAGGAATGGCCCGACTCCCGTCAAGAAGAACAACATCTTCATCGATTTAAATAATTAATATATAATGAAAAATGATTGAAAAATGACATGGTGGTGCATACTTAAATCCCACATGGAGTAGTCAGAATGATCTCTTCCTGGAATAATGATGTTTTTAAAAAATTAAATTGATAATTAATTAGTGGGCCTTTTATAGTAACACTGACGAGATGGCACCAAAGTCCTAAACCTATCGCTGATGTAAAGATCTATTTACACAGCTAAATGATGAAGTAATGAGATGATATTACATCATCAACTCCCACAATCTGACTCCAAAAGGGACTTATGGTCCATAACATTACCTGTATTGTAAATATGTCAATTAAATGATGAATTATTACCTAATTTCCTAGTTTAACAGTTAAAGAAGCAAGTGTAGTATTAGATTATGTGATGGTCTGGTACAATGGTCTCCCCTAAGGAGGCTCAAAACTCCAGTGATCACTGAATACATAATGACAGATTTTCATAATTAAATGAATAAACATTAAACAAGTGGATGGTGTTTTATGCGTGAAGCCTAAATGATTGCTCAATACTGAGTAGACATTGAGTTCTTAATCTTAGATTTGAACAAAAAATGAATGAATAAAGAGAAAGTTTCTCATAATTCACCCTTAGAGAGATAACAAAATGATATCAACATTGATTTAAACAAGGAAAGGAAGAAAGAAAGAAAGAAAGAATTCACAAGATACAATTTAACACCAACATGGTGGATCAAGACTACACTCTTCCTGGAGTAGAAAAAGACAGATTTGAAGAATGAAATAATCAGATATTTAGATCGTCTGTCACACATGAGTCACACAAGGTGGCACCAAACTTCAGGGATCACAGATTATATAATGAAAGAATTGACCTTTTTTTTGTAACATCAATTCCTGGGCAGACTTGCCAGGTATGAAACTGTATGCTGTCATGACACAATTTTAAAATGCCATCAGTTAATCGTCAGATAATCATACTGTCTTGCGTGATGAATTCTGTTGGCTTGAACTCATCACAAGTGCCTGAATCTCTGTTGTGTTGTGGCAGGACGTGAGATAATGGGCCCAATTCTGGCATAGCAGTAGTAGCCACAATGTTGATAACAGCTGAAAAGATGGATACAGCAGGGGCATCACCAGCATAGCTGAGAGAGAGATGTTCCTCCGTGTTCTGAGTCGTCATCCTTTTGCCAGGTCTCGGTGATGGTGCCGACCTCCTAGTGCCACTCCTTCTTCTCATGGCAGATCACAACCGGTGTGAAGATGTGGAGGAAGAGCAGGTAGTCAACACCCAGACCACCGTGCCGGCCTTGATGAAGTCCTTGTACTTCTCGGAGGGCACCGTGCATCATTCTGGACTCAATCACCCAGCATCCCTCGTACTCTGGGAGATGCATAGATCATTCAGAAAACGCTCTGCCCATGTCTACAACTTTCCTAACCTTGTCCCTGACAGGTATTTGCACCCTAACCGTAATCGGTGATGGCACTGTCTGTCGTTTGCATAATTTAAAGAATTAAATAAGTTAGTAATAGCTAACTGTCACAATAAATAGGGGATGTAGCATTTTACTGGCAGGGAAGAATGGCCAGACTCCATTCATGAAGGATGTCATCATCACCAATTGAGTCAATGAATCATAAAATGTGTAGATAATGCACATTATCTCCACAAGAGGGAGCTTTACAGGTCTCTTCATGGAATGGAGGATTGTTGTTTACATAACTATGAAAATATTTACATTATCCTGGGGATTAACACAGATTGTCAGTTTAAAGTAATTAATTATGTACTTAGGTGATCTGTGGCACCAGATTCCAGGTGTCATGGATGATAAAATCATTGTTTTATATAACTAAATAATCAAATAATGAGATCATGTAACATCATCTACTTCCCCTAAGGTGGCTCCAAACCAGGCTCATGAACGATGCTGTCGTGATTAATTTAAATATTTTAACTACATAATTGATATTAAGATGGTCTATAATAATTGCCTCCCACATCGCGTCACCACAATCCACTGATCATGGATTATCTAATGTCCAATTTTAATAAACAAATAACAACATAATCAGAGGATGAAATGGTCTGCCAGGCTCCACACAATTGAGTCTCAGTTGACTCCCACATGATTGTGGGAAATTCCAAGTTTCATCCCTTATTTAATCGCAGAGCAGAGTAGTACCATGTTTAAATGCTGAACTCTCATTGTGTATGCAGGGTTTTTAGAAGATATCACATATTTAATGTTGGACGGCTGCCTCAAAAGAGATGGACTGAAATCCAACAATCGCTAAGTCTACTCTAACAAACGGATTATCACCTTCCTAAAGGAATTCAACAATGTCAAACTCACCTTTTTGATGAATAATCGTGAGTCTTATTATCTTTTGTTCCATAGTTTTACTTCTGAGGAGAGAGAGTATTCATAAACAGAAGTCTCTGAACTGTTTCTCCACAGCCTATGTCCTCTGATGAGGTAATCTTGCATTTGGTAACCAGTAAAAGCTGTAGGCAAACTTCCAGAGGTATGGCTATGACTTGGTTAGGCGAATCAAATGCTGTCATGAAAAGTTTTAGGAGATAGTTATCTTGGGAGACTGTAATGTCCCAAGATAACTCTTTCTCGAAGCTGCTCTCTCGTCCTTGGCCCATGCTACCAGGATACAGAATGCAAGCAGGGTTGCCAGGCTACATTTATGAACCAACATTCTGTCACATTCTAGTGCCCCTCCCACAGGCTTAAAGGAGAATACCCACCAATGAACTAACCTTACAGCCTCACTGAGTTTCTCACAAAAACAAAGCAGGGCTCTTTCTTTTGAGTTCTACATATTTACCCGTCTCTCAAGCTACAACATGCCTATAGTGACATAAGCATGAAAACGAAAGCATCATTGTGCCATTCAAGTACAATGATGAGTATTTCAAACCTGTTTTCTATGCTTCAATTTGCTAATTTCTAGAATGGAAACAATACAGTTAATCGCCTCTACCATAATCCTTTTCTCTTTATTGAAAATAAAATAAACTCCTCTTCATCCTCTTACCATTAGAGGATCTTGACCCCATGGTTTCTCAGAGTTGTGTAGATTTGCATTAGGCTGATGATTAAGGATTTTGAGCAGTGTCTTATGTTTCTTTCAGTCATTTTGGATTCCTCAATTGACTGTTCGCTATTAAGTCCTGTACCCCTCTTTCTAAGATGGTTATTTAGAGTTATTTATTGTTGGTGGTGTGTCATGTTATCAGGCCGACAGAGTTCATTACATGAGATTCCCTGATCAGGAGATTATACAGTTATTCCATTTTTAAAATCGGTGGTCACTGTGTCCTTCATGGGTCAGTTCTATTGCAACCTCTCAGAAACTGATGATGCGAAAAAGTACAGTTTTTTAAAATCGTGTCATCATTTGATTGTTAAAAATGTACTACTACGTAATCAGTAATCACTCTACGAGGCAGTGTCCCCCATTCTCTGGGCACTGCTTCTGGTACCTATCTCCTGCTCTGTCAATCCCACATGACCATCATTACTTACACAATCAAGTAAGTTAATAATTGGATAGTCCTCCATACTTAACTTTCAAAAGATGGAACCATACTCCAGTGATTGTCAAGGAAGTAGTATTTAGATGATTAAATAATGCCACGTGATTAACTCCCATGGAGGAATGGCCCGACTCCCGTCAAGAAGAACAACATCTTCATCGATTTAAATAATTAATATATAATGAAAAATGATTGAAAAATGACATGGTGGTGCACACTTAAATCCCACATGGAGTAGTCAGAATGATCTCTTCCTGGAATAATGATGTTTTTAAAAAATTAAATTGATAATTAATTAGTGGGCCTTTTATAGTAACACTGACAAGATGGCACCAAAGTCCTAAACCTATCGCTGATGTAAAGATCTATTTACACAGCTAAATGATGAAGTAATGAGATGATATTACATCATCAACTCCCACAATCTGACTCCAAAAGGGACTTATGGTCCATAACATTACCTGTATTGTAAATATGTCAATTAAATGATGAATTATTACCTATTTTCCTAGTTTAACAGTTAAAGAAGCAAGTGTAGTATTAGATTATGTGATGGTCTGGTACAACGGTCTCCCCTAAGGAGGCTCAAAACTCCAGTGATCACTGAATACATAATGACAGATTTTCATAATTAAATGAATAAACATTAAACAAGTGGATGGTGTTTTATGCGTGAAGCCTAAATGATTGCTCAATACTGAATAGACATTGAGTTCTTAATCTTAGATTTGAACAAAAAATGAATGAATAAAGAGAAAGTTTCTCATAATTCACCCTTAGAGAGATAACAAAATGATATCAACATTGATTTAAATAAGGAAAGGAAGAAAGAAAGAAAGAATTTACAAGATACAATTTAACACCAACATGGTGGATCAAGACTACACTCTTCCTGGAGTAGAAAAAGACAGATTTGAAGAATGAAATAATCAGATATTTAGATAGTCTGTCACACTTGAGTCACACAAGGTGGCACCAAACTTCAGGGATCACAGATTATATAACGAAAGAATTTAATAATTACATCTTTAAATATGTAAGCCGTTGACCTTTTTTTGTAACATCAATTCCTGGGCAGACTTGCCAGGTATGAAACTGTATGCTGTCATGACACAATTTTAAAATGCCATCAGTTAATCGTCAGATAATCATACTGTCTTGCGTGATGAATTCTGTTGGCTTGAACTCATCACAAGCGCCTGAATCTCTGTTGTGTTGCGGCAGGACGTGAGATAATGGGCCCAATTCTGGCATAGCAGTAGTAGCCACAATGTTGATAACAGCTGAAAAGATGGATACAGCAGGGGCATCACCAGCATAGCTGAGAGAGAGATGTTCCTCCGTGTTCTGAGTCGTCATCCTTTTGCCAGGTCTCGGTGATGGTGCTGACCTCCTAGTGCCACTCCTTCTTCTCATGGCAGATCACAACCGGTGTGAAGATGTGGAGGAAGAGCAGGTAGTCAACACCCAGACCACCGTGCCGGCCTTGATGAAGTCCTTGTACTTCTCGGAGGGCACCGTGCGTCATTCTGGACTCAATCACCCAGCATTCCTCGTACTCTGGAAGATGCATAGATCATTAAGAAAATGCTCTGCCTGTGTCTACAACTTTCCTAACCTTGTCCCTCACAGATTTTTGCACCTTAACTGTAATCGGTGATGGCACTGTCTGTCGTTTACATAATTTAAAGAATTAAATAAGTCAGTAATAGCTAACTGTCACAATAAATAGGGGATGTAGCATTTTACTGGCAGGGAATCATGGCCAGACTCCAGTCATGAACGATGTCATCATCATCAATTGCGTCAATGAATCATAAAATGTGAAGATATTGCACATTATCTCCACAAGAGGGAGCCTTACAGGTCTCTTCATGGAATGGAGGATTGTTGTTTACATAACTATACAAATATTTACATTATTTTGGGGATTAACACAAATTGTCAATTTAAATACATTAATTATGTAATTAGATGATCTGTGGCACCAGATTCCAGGTGTCATGGGTGATATAATCATTGTTTTATGTAATTAAATAATCAAATAATGAGTTCATGTAACATCATCCACTTCCCTAAGGTGGCTCCAAACCAGGCTGATAAAGGATGCTGTCGTGATTAATTTAAATATTTTGACTACAAAATTGATATTTAGATGGTTCATAATAATCGCTTCCCACATGGTGGAATCCACTGATCATGGATTATCTAATGGCCTATTTTAATAATCAAATTACAACATAATCAAATGATGAAATGGTCTGCCTTACTCGACACAATTTACTCTCACTGACTCCCACATGGTTGTCGGAAACTCCCTGTTTCATCCCTTTTTTAGTCTCAGAACAGAGTAGTAAAATGTTTAAATGCTGAAATGTCATTGTGTATGCAGGGTTTTAGAAGATACCACACATTTTTTTTGTTGGACGGCTTCCTCAAAAGAGATGGACACAGTACTCTTTCTTTTGAGTAGCTCCTCAGTGACCCAAAAGCCTTTGGTTATGTAATATTTCAGTTTCTTAATACGTTGGAGACTTTGATGGTACTTATGAGTTCCTACTATTAGACTGATCCAAAATCATCCTTTTCTATTCAATAACACCAAGAGTGCCTTTGATAACCATGCAATATCATGTGCTATCTCTCTCCTGGGGTCTCTGAGGCTGTTCTTAAACCCTCTGCTAGTTTTTTACCTGCTTGTGCTTAATGTCTCATTCCCCTAGGCTGACGGCAAACTGTGGGGACAAGGGGTATGTCTTAGTTCCTCTGGATTCTCAATGCTCCAAAGAGATGTACAGAAGGTCAGAAGGTGCTTGGTCAACACCAACTGCTGTGGTGCTAACAACCCATAGGCTATGACCCTCTGAGAGTCAAATGACTGTTTTATAGGGGTCATATGTCAGATACCACGCACAGCAGATATTTACATAAAGATTCACAACAGTAGCAAATTGAGAGTTATGAAGTAGCAGCCAAGATAATTTTTTGGCTGGGTCAAAGGTGAAGAACTGTATTGAGTGGTCGTAGCATCGGAAGGTTGGGAGCCACTGCTGTGAAAGATGATACAAGCACACAGGATATTTATGGGGCTTAAATAAGCAAATAGAGACTGAGCTTCAGTAGACAGACAGCCCAGCACTTTTCTTCCCCTTAGCTGAAAAGAGGTCTGGATGAAAATGGTGTGATCTGTCAGTTCACCAGTTCCCAAGGCTTCTGGCAAGTCCTTCTTATCTGAAGAGTCCTTACAGCAGCTGAGCATGTTCTTACAGAGAGAATGCGAGAATGACAGCATTCATTTTACCATGTGAACAAGGTGATCCCAATTTGCCATATTAGGAGAAAAATGAAGCTGGAGGAAGCTACCAAGGAAACAGTGTTAGGAGAGTGGAACCTAAAAATGGGGTTTTTCTCTCTTGGGGAACCAGGGACACATTGTGGGGGTAACATACACACACTTTCCATACAGCATTTCACCGACTACCTGAAATACTCTTGCCTTTCCTGTTCCGGGTCACTGAAGGAAGTCTATAACATACAGGAGTTGATGGGCTATTAGCTGCTTCTGAGGGTCAGTCCCTCTTCACAGAAACTACTGCAGGGCTTAGTGGAGAGGAATGGGGACGAGAGGCACATGGGCCTTATAGGCACGAGGAAGGACACATGTAACTGTATAAAAGAGCAGTCCACAGAGGAGAAAGTGTGAATGTTTCTGGAAAACAGCTGGCTTTACTGCTCATGTCTCAACTACATAAAGAGGGGAACAAGGAAGACAACTTTGACTAAAGATATTCTAAAGGCAGAGCAGGGTGGAGGCTTCCTCCATGAACTGTTCTTTGTTCAGGTGCTATGGCACATTCAGCACAGACGTTAATTAACACAGAGCATACTGCTGCCTACACTGCCTACGTAATTACACCTGGAGTCTAATTAGGTCAGTCTCCACTACCCCTGGTCTAAATCAGCCATGCTACACATCTCTCAAAGTGTGGCTAGCACCTGTATTAGGGCAGTGACATGTGTGACTTCTAACACAGGAGAACCACCACCAACCTCAATAGGGTTCCTCCACGTGATTTGCATGCAGAAAGGGAAACGATGGGAGGGAGTGGCTCTTCCTGGGCTCCTCTGGATTGTTTCCTGGTGTTCCAGAGTCCAAAGCCACATGTCAGGTGGAGGAGGTCTTCACTGGAAACCCTTTCAAGCAATTACTCATTTATTTGGGTTTCTGATTTTAATAAGGCTATATGATGTTAACATTAGTAACCGAGTTGATCAGATTTGGGGGCAACTAAACTTGTTTTCTTGAGCTAAGAGATGACTCAGCAAGGAGGGACCCTTGCTGCCAAGTCTGCCATGGTGAGTTTGATTCCCCAGACTCATAGGATGGAAGGAGACACCACATTCCTGCAAGTTGTCCTCTGACTGCCACATGATACATATGTCTCCAACTGAATAAATAAATAAAAGAAACATAAGATTAAAAAATGCTTTGCTTAACTCTTCTAGAATTTTTCAAGCTTTCTAAAATGAGAAAGTATCCTACACTAGTAACAAGACAAGAGCAAGAATGAAAGTTGGTAATAAACTCCTCAGGAAATGGTGTGATAGCTATGTGATATAATATGTCATCAACGTCATCCTCATTGTCATCATCATCATTGTCATAGGTGCTGGGGACTGAACCCAGGGCCTTGTACATCCCAGGCAAGGGTTTTAATCACTGAACTACATCCGCAATCCATAATATCTTATTTTAGGATTTTATATCAGAAACATAATATATAAAATATATGTGATTTATATGAGTATATGTGTATTAGCTAGAGTATAGCTAAAGCTTTCATTTATCCAGGCAAACAGAACAAATGTAACAAATGATGCTATAAAGAACAAGAATGCTAGACTCAGTAACATGGGTTTCAGTAACACATGAAAGGAGTTGTAACCAGTAACATTTAACCATAACTTCCAACTCTCTTCTGTCTCTGTACACTGTTTGCCAGTGTCACAACAGATCCCCCTGAGGTCTATCTGTCACTTAGCTGGGTACAACTTTATTATCAGGTGAAAGAGACAAAAGGACACATGCTTCCCAATATGTGGATCACATGGTTTCACAAGAACTGATATTTCTACTTGACCAACTCTGGAGGGAGAGGGAGAGTGGAACAGAGGAGTAGACCTTATTCGCTGCAAGGCCCAGGCCCACTGCTACAGTCAATTCTGCTACCCAACTTCGGGGCCCAGCCAAAGCTATCAGAAGCAGGCAGACTATTGCCAAGTCTGCACTCTGCCCACAGCAACTGTCAACTAATGATAGATTAGAAGAATCAGATTGCTCTATCAAAACATTAATCTCAAATCTTGATTAGTAAGCCTATTGAATTATGATTAGTTCACAATGGTGCAGCTGACAGATAAGATACTTTATCTGACAATGTGTTCTAGTTGCTCTGCCCAAAGCCAAAAATACCCCCAAACAAACAAAAAGGAACAAACACAACAAAAAAAAAAACTACAAAATATGAACTAGCAAAATAACAGTACCCAACACAGCACACTGAGGAGGAGGAGGCTACATAAATTTCTTAGTTTATTAAAGAGTTTGCATGTGAGAAGCCAGCTTTCCTATAAAAAATGAGGAAGAGACTTAGAGAAATATATGGTAAACAATATGCTGTAACTAGGAGCCCACTAGGGCTCTCTCACCTTTTCAGTCACAAATGGGAACTTGAGATTGTTGCAGGGGGCGCTCTGCCTGGTTTTGGTGACATCTTAGCTACAAAGGCAGGCCTTTCTTATTGGTGCTGCCCAGTACCCTGGCCTGTGGGATGATGGCATCTGTGCAAAGTCTACAGAGAGAAAAAGCATGGGGGAGGGAGTGAGGTTGTTCAGTCAGGCATTAAAACTAGTTTCTGATTTTTTTTTTTTTAAGAGCTATAGACTAAACAGGCTAAGCATATCCCCAGCCTCCACTGAAAAAGTCCACAGGGGTTAAGAACACCACTGGGCTGTTCTTCCAGAGAACCTGAGTCTAGTTCCTAACACCCGCTTGGTGGCTCACAAACATCTATATCTCAGTTCCAAGGGATGTGACACTTTCTTCTGGACTCCAAGAGCACCATGCATGCATGCACCATGGTGCAGATATGTGTGTAGGCAAACATTTACATACATAAACTAAAAACACATAAATCTTTTTAAAACCTTCTTTGTCTATATGAAATAAACATTCCATGTGATACAAGCTTATATTCTGAGTTCATACATATTCTGAAAAATTAAAATAGTATTACTTATTCCTTTATCACCCCCCTTGCCTATATACACTTAGGTCTCTTTCAGTCCCCTGAATTCAGCTGCTACAGGGGGCTAAAGTGGCATATTCTAAGGATGCCAGGCACTCACACCCCTATGGCACTTTGGATGGTATGTCCATCTTACCCTGACCTTATGATTTTACACAAAGCCTAGTGTCCTACAATCATGTTTCTCTTTAGCTGATATTAACCTTGCAGTGACTTCTCTCCTCCGTCTCTTGGACACTCATAACTATACTGTGCTAGTCAATTGCGCTCTGCAGATGGGGTCAAGGAAACTTACTTCCTCCTTTGATAGCCTCCAATGTTTCTACTCTTGGGGATAAAAGTGCTTTAAATTGAGTTATATTCTAGGAAAACCAATGTATGATTACTGCAAAGATCTGTATTGATTGTCCTGTTGCATTGCAAAAAGGCTGAAGAAAAATGGCAGGGCACATTTCCTTTCGATTCCTACTCCACAGAGTTTGTTGCAAATGTTTAGGCAGGAAAAAAATGGTGGAACTTCATTTAGTGACCTGAAGTTCTCATCATTCAGTCCTCTTTTTTCTTTCTCTCCTCTGCAAAGCACTCATTACTCACCTCAGGCCTTTAGTCTCCAACACTGGTCTGCAGCAGAAGCTCCAGGAGAGTTCACAGAGCAGAAGAAAGGAGGCTTCAGACAGGGAGGCTCTGCCAGCAGCTGCAGGGTGCCTTCCCTAATAGCTACCATGTTCTCTTCTTCCTCCCTCCTAGAATCCAGCCTTTGTGGGACAGCAGCTCTGTACCCAGCTGCAGACTCTTCCTGGAGTTAGCAGCTGGAGCCAGGGTGAGTGGTAGCAAATGGAGTGATTTGGTGGGCGGGGACTTCTGGGGGAAGTGCCTTGAAGTATATAGATGGTGACTGACTAGTGTCATAAGCATTTCCCATTTCCTTCCTTTTCTTCCTCCCTACAAGGCAGATGAGACTCTGGCCAGGGAAACAGCAGTTCTATGGTCAGGAGGTGCTGAAGCTAAAAAAAAAAAAAAAAAAAAAAAAACATGTCCACACTAGTGCAGAGCCCAGCCAGAGAGAGCAGAAAGACTGCCTCACTTTTTGTGTATTCCTTTCTTACAAAAAGAAAAAAAAAGTCCCTGTTGTATGGTCCTCATCACTATACCAACTAATGAGATTGCTGGGCCACCCAAATTGGCCAAGTTGTCTATGAGCAGCACTCAGTTGTTTCTGCAAGCACTAGAGTGGGAGTCACCTCAGTGCCAATAGGACTCTAAGTTTCTTTGGAGGAATTCTTCCCCCAGGAGAGTCTGAGTGGAGCTGCCCTCACAGCTCAGAACAGACACAAGTTCTAGGATTAGGCCCACCAGCCTTCAATTCAGGCTTCAAGGCCATTTGGGTGGTTCTGCAGTTGTAGCTATTGTATGTTGCTAATGCCAAAGTGGGTCATCGCAAAGCCTGTCCCTTATAGGTGCAACAGCCTTCACTGTCTAGGTCCTTAGATGATGACTCACTGAAAATGTACAAATGTACTGGCTCCTTAGCTTCAGTGTTCTACACAAGGTTTCCTCCAAAAGCTGTAACTTAATCGAGGGGGGATGTGAAATGAAGAGAAAATGAATTTCAGTAATAATAAGCACTCATCTTCAGTGATTCCTATGTGGCAGGCATTTTTGCCCCAACTTTGAATATATAAACTGATGTAATACAATAGCTTAGGAGGTTAAGTGCCATCACCAATCCCTCATTTGGATGGGGAAACTGAGGCAGAGAAGCTAGGTAGTTTGCACAATACAATCTAGTTTGAAAATGGAGGAATCAGGACCAACTCTAAAATGACTAGGGACAAACATTTGTACTTCCACATTGCTTGTGGCCATGCAACTGGCTACAGGTATCTAGGAATATATTTTAGTGATATGGCAATTCCACAGAAAGACTCTAAATGGGTAAAGCTCAGATTTTGACCGCAGCATTCTTCATATTATCAAAATGAAACAGAACTACCTAACTTTTCAATAATGAGGAATAAGATAAAATGGGCATATTTACTTAGTAAATTATTCAGTAACTACAATGCATAATTAATGCACCATCAAATACTATGTGAAACATGTTGTCATTATATATAAAAGCTGAACACAAAATCATATGCATTCAATGGTCATCTCTAGGTTAAGTCATATATATTCACATAGCAGAGGCTGGAAAGTAACTTTCAAAACAAAAATGGCTATGTGGGATGTGGGATGTGAATGAGTCCTGTGCCTCCCATTTGTCCATTATTTTCAAAATTTCAAAGGGTGGAGAATATGCTCTTAAGAAGAGAAATGGACACTGCTGAGGATGCTCTGAATGATGGCTGGGAGAGCCTGCTGCTTGCCCTTCAGTACAGATGAGCTGAGGGCTGGAAGAAGGGGTGGCTTGGAACTCCTGGCTTTTTATCCAGACAAGGTAAAATGAAGTTTGGCCAGTCAGGAGAGTAAAATAAGATTAGTTATGGGCTCCAGGTCATCCACTCACGAAGGTCAGAGAGTGTGAGATTATTATCCCTGGTAGAAGAACAGCAAAATAGCATTATGGAATAAATTAATGAAAAAGGTAGAAGATTATATGAACGAAAGCCCTAATCACTTTAGAGATTTCACTCAACTGCTCTGCTGGCTATCAGTCAAACTCACAAAACAAATACGCTTGTTCTCCTAAGTAATTCCAGGAGCTCTCCCCTTCTTGCTTCAAAGACATCCAATCTAAGGAAAGTCATGAATAAAGTTACCCCGGCTTGCTGTTCTGCCTCATGCAAACCCCCTGAAGCACTGGGGTGCACACTGTTCCAATGTATATACTCAGGATGCAGATGGCTCATTGAAGATGCATAATTGCCAGCCTGTTTGGCCTTTGATTCCAAATAAACCATCATTCCATACCCATTCAGAAACACCGAATTCACCAATGTGCAAACTGCATATTTTATTAAATAAACACAAACTCGGAGATAATGACATACATTTGTTTTCATCACAAGTCCTAATGCAGCATTTCCCTAAGGCTTCCGGTATTAGCATTGCTTGCCGCATTTCAAATGCCTTTGAACTTTCTGAAAAGCTACATCTGTTAGCTCCTGTGTATACAGCAGAAAGTTACCAGGTGAATTAAGTTTTAATATAAACTGCTTTGTTCACTATTAAGATTGATGTTGGATACGCTGTACTGCAAGTTGCAAACTGCAATTACAATTCCTTGCAATTATCTTTGGTTGTTAATAGCACAAGATAGCATGTCACTTTCTACCAAGCGCATGATTTATCATTTGTGGTTTTTTTTTCTTCCCCTGAACTCTTGTGGTATTCCAAATGTATAATCTTGTTGTATTTATTTCCCAGTGGCCCAACAAAATGCACAGCAAGTGCTGACTAGAACAAACTAAAAAGCACCACTATTGACAAGCCGTCACTTGAGCAGTAATGAACACTCTGCCTCCACTTTCACCTCAACAAGCAGCAGCTTTAATTTATGATAAAGCAAAGGAGAGGCACCCTCCAGGTTTATTATACCCTCAGTGCTGTTTCAAATAAAGTAATTAGAAGGTCAAGAGACGGGTTTGGAAAGCCAAATAGAAACACAACCCTTCTGTACTGACATTAAAAAAAAAAAAAAAACAGACTAGTATGTTCAAAGAGTATTTTATCCATCTTCTCAAAGGCAGGGCAAGGATGTCGTTGACTTTTTTTTTTTTTAATACTACTGTACCCAATCAGAACCAGTGTCTGTCCTTCTCGCTTTCTCTTAATTTGCTCCATATGGACTATAAGTAGCTCTAAAGAGTCGCCGGACTCAGGGGAAGGCCAACTAACCCCCCCACACACTCTGGGACAGGTGATCAGGAAGCCAATGGGTTCTTATGGTGTCTTCTCTCTCTCTCTCTCTCTCTCCCTTAAATAATGATAACACAGAAGATGAAGCAACGGGAAGGATCTGGTGAGCTCCTATGGATAGCACAAGGAAATAACTAGAGTCCGCTTAAAGCATCCAAGGGGAGGCTGACTTTTCAGGATTATTTTGATTCTGGGGATGGGAACCCAGCTGCAATAAACTACCATGTTGTTTTTGAGGACTGTCTATAAATGCATTCCCCATTTGAAAGGCTCCTCCTTTTTCATACACCATGTTCTGTGTTTATTTACACCCTCTTTTTTCTCTAACATATCAATTTTAACACCTTATAGTTTTTATTAAAGGCCCAAAGACCTATTGAACCTTGACAATGTTCTAGGCCACTCTCTGAGGAGTCGGGCAATTTTAAGGAGTGCATGCACTCTTAAACCAGCAGCCCCTTACATTTGGATCCACAGATCCTTCAGTGGGCAATGCATCAACTCTTTTTTCTTCCCATTACCTACTTTCTCAAATGAAAAAAAAGGTAAGATGGGAAAGACAGACAGACAGTGGGAAGGTTAGGTCTCAAGGAGTATCTGCACAAGGATCTGTGATATGCGTGTACCAGGAAGCATGTGCCTGGTATTAGATAGTAGCTTTCAAAAACGGATCTTGACCAATAAAAAAGGCATCCTTGCTTTGGCAAGCTGGCAGGTTATGGCTAGCTACTTGAACAATATTATAATCACCTCCTTGTGGGGGTCTGTGGTGCATTGATTCCAAAAGCCTTTCTGAAATAATGCTTCATAGTGTAATTTTTGCTTCAAGTAACTTTTACCACTGTCTATTCTGGTAGTCTAATTGCACCTGATTATCTAAGTGGTGGAAATATATGTAATCTCATAATTAGAACATGCAATCATGTTGTAAAAATTTTTGTGAAACTGTAAAACAGAAGGTTTGTCTGTACAGTAGGTAGCCTCCCTGCCTCCCACCCCCCCCAATCTCTACCTACAAAAAGCAATGACTTTCTTTAGTGTGAGAGGAAATGGGAACATTTGGGGCTGAGTTTTACAAGGTAAAGGAGTGGATCACTCTGGTCTAAAACTCCTTAGGAATTCTAGTGCCAAATCATATTGTAAGTCAGGAAGACACAGTTTCTCTACAAGTCATGAATGCAGAATGCAAACTAAGACATACAACATCTCTGATAGTTTTATCCAGGCCAGGAATAGGCCCTTCCTCCTCCTCCCTTTGTTGTTGTCTATGCAATTTACTCTAAAATGTAATACTAACTTGTACACATTGGTGGCAAATGTGTATGAAGTTATATCCGATAGTTTCCTAATATCTTTGAGATGGCAATTTCAGCCATTTCTTCAATTAGATGAAGCAAGGACTTACTGTTCTGAGTTCTTCAACCGCTCCTTTTCCTGCTTTCCTGGCCTTTCACTGGAGGTGATAATGAGTGATACCAGGACCAAAGCTTAGGCTGTGAAAATGGAGTAAGATGCCTGGAGCCTGTGTGATCCAAACTGCAGAGTAAGACCTGTTCGTGAGGCTGCAAACTACTATCCAGTGGAAGCTGGACAGCTTTATGGTACCAGCAGTTAGAATCCTCCAAAGGGAAAGGTGGAGATCCAATCTGTTTCTCATATGAGATCTGTGTGCTGAAACACCAAGGGAGGTTTTGGGAAGACATTAAATCAATGTCTTTAAATTAAAGCATGTTCCCGGCCACAAGAACCTTCTATGCAGGGCAAGGCCCAATTCTGCTGAGAGCCAGCTGCTTTTGCAAAGACTCCTTGAATTCATAATGGTTACTTAGGGATTTTAAAGTTGTGGCAAAAATGGAAGGAAATACTCATGGTACCTGTCACAGGTACCCCCCCCCACTCTCTCTGAATACTCAAGAGTATGTTGACTTCATTGTTGAATCCAGATGAACTTCTTGGTTAATAATAATCCAGATAAACTTCTTGGTTAATGGCACTACCATTTCCTGTGACAGTGTTTAGTGTAAGAGCTGACATAAGACTCAGACTTCATGGTGAGAGCAGAGGAAGTGCCAACTGGAACTTTGAGGAATAACTTCTTCACTTCTGAGGAGACACACTAGGAGGGGGTAGTCTCCTAATCTTGTGGTGTCTGCATTTGATATGATGCCTGAAGCTAGTGCAGCCTTTGGAAACACAAAGGAAGTCACCACCAGGGTGAAGTCCATAATGGCCAAACTTGAAGAGCACAGGTCTGCTGTGACATCACTGGGCCAATTGCTGTTCCACTACTGAATTTACTGTAATGCAAGATAATGACTGCCCATGTTTATGCCTAGTTGAGTCAGGGCACAGTTTGATACCATGCCTATTTGTCCTCAGTGGAGGAGTAGTGGTCAGCAACTATGAGCAGGTCAACACAACTGAATTTAAATCTCATTCCCTAACATAAAGTTAGAGTCTGAATTCCAATTTAATTGGAATGGTGAGTGAAGGCTTTAAGTGGGTATAATCCTTTTGATAAGCAGTTTTTCAATAGGTATTAAGGTAAAAAAGATATGAATTTTGACCAGCTATTTCAGGTTAGACATTCAATCCCAGGGAAACATCCAAGCCATTGTAAATACATAGGTATAGATAGCTCTATAGACAGATATTCATGACACAGGATGATGGGTTTTTATACTATTTTTTAATTCATATTCAACCCATGCCCTACTTTTTCTTTCCATCCCCCAGTCCCCTTTCATCTCCCACTTTCGTTTGTACTTTCATCACACACACACACACACACACACACACACACACACACACAAACACACTGAAATCTAGGATCTACATATGAGAGAAAACATGGTAATGCCATTCTGAGTCTGGTATTCCATTTATGCAGTTTCCTCCATTTCCATCCATTTTACTGCAAACTTGTTCTTCTTTATGGCTGAGTAGGACTCCACTGTGTATACCTATCACAGTGGTGTGTTTGTTAATCCATTACTCTGTTGGTGGGCACCTAGGATGATTCTGTAACATGTGAACAGTGCTGCAGTTCTAACTATGGCTCTGTAGGTATCCCTCTATAGGGTATGCTGACTTAGATCCTTTGTGTATAGTCCTGGATGGGTAAAGCTTGATCTTAGTTAGCATTCTTCCTTTGTCTTCCTTCATTCCTTCCTTCCTTCCTCCCTCCCTCCCTTCCTTTCTTCCTTCCTTCCTTCTCACTCCCCCTCCTCTTCTTCCTCCTCTCCTCCTTCTCCTTCCCTTTTGAGATAAGGTTTCTCTATGTAGCCCTAATTGTCCTGGAACTTAGAAATCTGCCTGCCTCTGCTTCCTGAGTGCTGGCACTAACAGTGTGCACCACCACTGCCTAGCCCCAGTTAGTTTTCTTAAGTAACCCCTACATTGACGTCCATACCAATTTAACTGCCACTACTGGAAGTGTATGAGGCCAACACCAACATCTTTGTCAGCATTTGTTATTTTCTTTCCCTTTGTGCTGTATTTTTTGAGGTAGGTCTTACATATCTGAGGCTGGCCAGAACGCCCTATGTAGTCAAAGATGACCCTGAACTTCCAATACTCTGCCTTCATCTCTTGAGTGTTGGGGTTATAGGTGTGTACCACTGTGCTTGTTTTATGTGGTGCTGGGAACTGCACTCACAGTTTTGTGTGGGCTAAGCAAACATTCTACCTACTGAACTACATCCCTAGACACTGCCACTTCCTAATGACAGACAGAATCTCAATATTGTTATAATTTGCATTTCCCTGATGGCTAAGGATATTAAACTTATTCTCATGTATACTGGCCACATGTATTTCATCTCTGAGAAGTATTTGCTCATTTTCTGACTGGATGGTTTGTTTTACTGACATTAATATTTTTTTTAGATCTTTATATATTCTCTGTGTGACTTCTCTGTCAGATGTACAGTTAGCAGAGTACTTTGCAGGCTGTCTCCTTACTTGGCTAGTTGTTCCCTCTGCTGTGTGGCAACTTTTTAATTTTATTAAAATTAATATTATTAAGCCCAATAATATATACCTGATAGAACACTATGCATTGATTAAAACTGTTAAAGAAGTGAAAAATGGAATTCTGTAGTAACAACAGAAATAGACAGGATGTATATTTAAGAGTGTGAAGAGATAGCTTATAAAGTTTTCAGAGTGGTGCTGATGTTAGGAGACTAGAGGACATACTACTGTTTTATTTTCCCTCCAATTTCATAAATAGAAAACCCCCTTACATATGAAACATGCATTGTTGCATTAATCACCAACTTGGAGCAACTTGTGGGCAAGGATGATTGGAAATGTGTGGACAGCAGGACTGGGCTAGCCTGGGGAAAAGACTTGAGGTAGATGTAGAAAACTCATTAGCATTAGGATTTCTTCACAATGAGTTGGATTCTTCTTTTAAAGCCTGGCATTTTGATGATGATGATGATTTTGGTATGTATTTGCACCTTTCTCCAGCCCACCCCTGCCCTGTGTGCCCAGTGATTTTATTGCATGGTTTGGGGAAGGTGCAAATCAAAAGCAGTTAGTACACACAGCATGGCAAAGTAACATCCCATCCCTGAAAGAAATCCATGGGGAAGCTCCCTATTCCTAATCAAGAAAGAAAATGTCAAATGCCTTGATTCAAATGTTATGCTTCAGAATAAATAAATTTACCTGGGAGCAGTGGAGGGTGTGGGGTGAGGGTTGGGAGGAATTAATGTGGTCTTTAAAATTAAGTCTGGGACACAGGTAGTATGTAATCTAAGCCAATGACACAACTATTGAGCCCTAAAGAAGCGCCTGTATCCCATATAATTAAGAGGGATGGTTGGCATCAGGGGGACCCGAAATGTTATGCAGACTAACTGATTGCTCCATTGCTAATGACTGCCCAATTTCTCTAGACTAATTGGTGCAATCTATATTTTTGCAGCAAAGATGAATTATCAACTTGATTTGGTGTCGATAAAAAAATTGATGGATGCTTCTGACTGCTCCATCCCAACAATACACAGATTATTACCACCATAATTATCATAAATGACAAAACATGGGCAAGTGTGATTACAAGTCTAATTCTATCTTGAGACTTTAATGGCATAAAGTACTCAAGCTTTGCATTCATGATTGCATGGGCACACCACTGACAGGAGTACCCCTGGTGAACGGCATTCATTATCTTCCCCATAATGCAAGGCTGTGGTCCAACATAGAACAAATACTCAAGACGGAGTTCCTAGAAAAGCCAGCCCATTACCATCTACAGATCTCCAGTTTAGGAAGGAGACATGTGCCTGCCTGTAGCCTCCTTTCCATTCTGGGATATGAGAGTTGTATTTCATTCTGCCATGCACAGAGGCTGAGAGTCTGTCAACGATGGCCAAGGAAAGCTGTGCCAAAGCCTGAAGATGCAGTCATGATCCTAGTTGCTGTCAACCTAGCACTCTGAGTGCCATCAGCTGGGAGGAGAGATAAAGGTCTACATATCTTAAATGTCCTACTTGGTTGGAACATTCTTCAGAATGTCCTTGTTTAGGAAGAGAGAGACAGGGAGGAGGGTAAAGTCTGGTGCTGTGGCTCCGAGTATGACTGTTTGGAGACACTGAAAAATTGTGCTAGTAAAGAGCGTGAAGGCACACAGCTTGCCACAGGGGCAGAACTAGAGAGTGTCTCTGGACAGTCACTGCGGAGCACAATGCACCAAAGTCAGTCAACCAGAGGGTAAGGCAAGTCTGTGTGAGGGTAGAGGCCATGAAGCAAGAGACATCCTTTAAAATGGGAAGCCACCCTTCTTGCCAAGCAATTGTGGCTGGGTAGAAGGCAATCTCACCTGCTCCTTGTGCTTACTAAGCCAGAAGTCTATTTTCATGTAGAACATTCAATTTTTACAACGCCCTAGACTGCGTGAGTAACTCTACTAACATCACTACATCCAAGCCTGTTTCCACATACAGGAAGTGGGAACTATAACTGCCTCCTACCTCCAGGGTTGTTTTGAGAATTACACAAAGGCATAAATGCAGATGCAATAGCAATAACCTAGGAACTGCTCAAGAGATGGAGCTGCCAGCCAAAGCCAGGCTTCTGTTCCATGCAGAAACCTGTTCAAATGAAATTTCCACATGCACAAGGCTAAAGGGGGAGGGTCCCCAGTTTGCCTTAGAGTATAGTTCTTTGCCTCTAGGACCGAACACTTCATGGAAGGCCTGGGGGATTTTTGTAAGCCAGAGCACATATGTGACCAGCAAAGACAAATGTCTTTTCCATGAAATAGTGGAGTGCTAGAGAGAACGCTGGTCACACCAGAAGCACCAACAGGCACAAGGTGACCAAAGTGGACAGATTCTAAGTTGCCACAGGTTCTCTCTCATGTACATATAACCTTCAAATACCCTTTTGGCACATAAAAACAAATCTTTCCTGATGCTGCAATTTAGGAAAATAAATTATGGGCATGACCTGTCACTGAGATCACCAGGCTGTCAAGGATAGGCCTCTGATGGCGTATATCCAGGTGCACTTGTTGGCACTCCAAAGCCCCATACCATCCTTTTCGTAAGAAATAGCGCCGCTTTGCAAGTGACAGTCATCAGGAACTTTCCCAGAGAAATTTCTCCTCCCATTAAGAGTTTCCACAGCATTTTACTTTATGTGTCCAGTCATGGAAATTACAACTGGACATAAATTAATTTTGTTTTCTCTTGGATTCATTGTGCATCATTTAAATATTCAAAGAATTTATGCTCATGATGACACCCTCAATTACTCCAATGTCACTCCCTTAGTGGATGCTCAGGAAGCAGCGGCGGGTGAGATGGAAGTGTGTGGGGGGGTCTCTTTGGAAACAGTCCGGTAAGCAGCCATCTCCTGTTCCCTTCCCCTCTTTGCCCAGGACCTGCAGTTTCAAAATGCCCAAATCCAAGAAGACATATCACTTACTGTCGGAGATCCACATACCAGAGGAAGTGCTGGGGATAAAGGAAATCTGTGAATCAGAGAAAGATGTCAGTATGCAAGATTGAAGATATACCAGCTGCCCCCTGCTTTAGCTGCCTTCCAGGGGCCAGGAAGAAATTAGTCTCACAGTCCAGTTGAAAGAACACCTGGCCACTCACCCAGGGGCAAAAATTCACTGTCGAACAAGGTTATCTTTGTTTCCATTCAAAAATCACCTAGGAATTCAGCTATTTAAAATTCTGTGATTTGCATTGTCTTGAGTCACTTGCCTTCATAAAAATCAGGAGGCAGAGAATAGTGAAGAGGGATTGGCTGTAAAAATGCTGTTGTCAACAGACTGACCTCAAAAGCCAGGTTTGTCTTCTTACTACTGCAACTGAGTTGGAGCTTGCTGTGTTGCTTCCCAGTGTGTTTCACTGATGATTTACAAACATATAGGGTGAAGGGCAAGGACCTGTATTAATGCCAAAGAATCAGCACTCTGCCCCAACTAAAAAGACAGTAGAGGCTAAATGGGTTGGTTATAGGAATTCAAGGATCTCTAACTTGGGGAAGGGGGCAGTGTTTACCAGGACAGTAAAAATCAGGCTTATGTCCCCACTGGCATGTGGGAAACATCCTTTTATAGCTAAACCTTCAACTATGAACCTAGGTCAGTTTTTTTCCTAAGTCAGTGGGCTGTGTTAAGACAAAAGCAACATGAAAGCTGAGGAGATGATGAGGCCAGGGCAGAGCATAATGCCAGAAGCAGATTTTGAAGGCAGCTGAGAAAGGATTGTGATGAGGAGCCAACAGCTTGTGCTGGCAGATCCTGTTGTCACAAGTTCAGGGAGAGACCTGGGTAGACTCAGGCTGGGAACTAGACTCTTAGGATACATCATCTTAGAAATAGTGCATCTACCTTTTGCAAGCCTCAATCTGTTCATCTTGTTGTTCATATGTTGCCTTTCCTACTACACTCAAATCCTTTTAACCTATCTCTTAGCTTACTTATTAAATATATTGCAAATATAAAATACCTAGTTATAATGTATACATACTTATTTAATTGAGATATATTTATACAACCTAAGAGTACAATTTGATGAACTGAAAACAAAAAAAAAAAACTTTTTTTTTTCAAAATGATTTTAAGTACAGAAAATTCAGAACTTTCCCCAAACATTTATACTGCTTCCAGTCAAATTCATCTCCCGTTGACATGTCCTGCAGCATGTTTTTGCTGGGGTCCATCTCCACTTGGTTAAACTACCATAATCGCAACAGTAATAGAAGAAGCCAGGCACAGACTCCTACCCATAGTATAAGGGCCCAGGGCTCAGTGCTATGCAGGGTCTAGGATGGTAGCCTTTTTCTCACAGGGCCTCCAAACTGGTTGGCAAGCTCCAGTGGTTTTGTCCTTATCACACTCTAGATGATAGATATTTGAAAAATAAAATCCAAGCCTGTGGAAATAACTGCATAGTGGGACGAGAAAGAAATGACAACTCCTAGCAGGAACAAAAAGCTGGCAATGTAGCACTTCCTTCAAACAGGTCAAGTGGTACTGGTAACTTTGCGCATCAGAGCATATTAAGTGATGGTGAAAGATGAGGGTTTTCTTTGGTCAAAATTTTTTGGGAAACCTTTTTTAGATAGTGCTCATGAACTGTAGTTTTCTACACTCCAGTGTTTCCTTATGGCCTCTGACAATCTTTGCTGGAGGGTTGTGTGAATTTCCAAATGACACTGGACTTGTTCATAGGACCACTGAACATCTTTTCAAATGATAAAGGAAAGTCATACTATCAAAGAAACAAACCACAAAAGTCCAAGAAATAGCAGGAAAACAACTGGAAAACATCAGAGCTCAAGTCTATGAGCCCTGGACAGTGATAAAGAGTCAAGATATCAGTGAGAGAAAAAGCAGACTCCTTAGAGTGAAGGACAGCTGAACAGGACATGTCTGCACTCTTTCTTAACAGCATCACACCGTGCATGTCTCACGAAACGAATGGAGCTCTCAAACACTCCCTGCAGCAAGTCTAGACTTAGATTACAAAATGAGCTGAGGGCTCATATTTGTTAGAGTTCTATTCAGGTCCAGACTTCAAGTACTTGCAACTTGAGTAGAGAAGCAATAGCTAACTCACATCAGAACTCTTCCCAACCATGGTCTTTGCTAAGGACATATCCAAGACAACGGGAGTTATGTGCAAGGCTCCAGTCCCCTAAGAGCACAGTGGCCTCAAGGAATGTGACTTATCCTCTTTCCTCTGTATGTTACCAAGCAGATTCCTCAGTACCATTTTCATTTATTTGGTTGGGAGCTTCTCTGTAAGTCAATACATTTGTCAAGCCTCCTGGTCACTAGGAAGTGAGCTGAAGTCTGGCTTCCTGACAGCAAACCCAATATTGACCAAAGCTTCCTTGGCCAGGCAGACCCGCAGCTGAGGACAGCAAGCTGCCTTAACATTACTCACAGTGGCAACCGCGAAGGCTTGCATTACACAAGCTCAAGGCTGGTGACTGGAATACACACGGATTGGGTTTAATCAGTCCCTACTGTGGTTCAGGGTGGGTTCATAGAACAGCTGGCGAGGAGCCCACCCTTTCACTTCAATTAGTTCTCCCTCTCGATGGTCTGGATTTACTGATCGCTTTATCTGCTAGTGGCATTTGAGTTCTGTCTAGGCAGAGTGTGGCTGGTACAACGGGGCCAGTTGGGTCACTTAGCCATTTCCCTGTAGGCCACTGACTAGAGAAAGACATTTGATTTCCCAATTAGTCCACACCAAATTCATTTTATTTCCATTATTTCCTTGTTGTGAATTCTGATTTGTAAAATATCTTAGGAAAAACACATTTTACATTAATGAGCCTTTATTTTGTGGGGAAACTAATAAATAATCAACAAAAATATGATTAAAGACTGGCTGCACTACCATCCTGAGAAGGGACTCTTTCTGATCCAAATCTTTTTATTCCTAGAAACAGAATTCTTACTTAGCCTTTCAAAAGCCCAATGAAGGCTTCAGCTAAGTTTTGACATAAGATTTTCATATTCAAAATATCTGTTGAAATAAGGGGAGAAAGGATATGGATCGTGGAACCGCATTAGTCTGAAATAAAGCTTAGTGAGCTAGAAAGGGAAATTACTTCTCTGTAATTGGAATTCTGTCCTAAAAAAATCCCTTTGAAATCCCTTTCAGCTACTTCTCCATTATGTGTCCCAGAGAAGCTCATACTAACCCATTTGAGGATGATCCATTAGAAAAATTATTTGATGTTTATAAACTTCCCTGAGAAGAAATTTCTGAGAAATGGTGTGGTCTATGTCATCAAAGACCCTAATAATTAATGAGTACTCGCAGAGAATGCTAGACTCATCCTTTAAAAGTTCTTCTCTGGGACACCTCTCATAAGTACTTTCTTGTTCGTTTATATGTATATTAATGTTGGCCTATAGTCCTAAGCAAACAATTGCCACACCTCCCCAGTCTGGGTGCCTTCACATCTGAAATGTTGTATTTGATCCTTTCTTTATCTTTAATGCCAGTATTCAGTTGATTAACAAACACTACATATCACTACTGCATGCAAGAGAGCTGGCTGGGTAAGCCTGGAACAGGGTTTCACTTCTATTCTCTTTATGTTTCCTCATCTGTAAATGCAGCAATAACATCTCCTCATGAGGGTTAAAGCAAACTATAGGATCATGTGTGTATTAGCATGGTATTTGGGACATAGATATATTTCATGGTTATTATTATGTTAATAAAGTTAATAATATAAAGTTATATATGGTGTGTATATATTCTAGGAATGCTCTATCACAGTGGAGTTGATGGCCAGCAGCACAACCAAAATGGCTGTCATGTGCATCTGTGAAGTGTCCCACTTTGAAAGCAGCCGTCTCCTTGAATGGCTATCAACATATTAAGTGGTGTGTGTTGCCTGATGTGGATCATACTCACTCCATGGTCATGTTCCACTTCCATGGCAGCTTAGCTCAGGGTTAGGATGAACAAATACCAAGCCTGATGTGCAAGATAGTTAGGTTCATAGAATAACCCAGCATGGACCAGTCTCGTGCTTTCCATGCTACATTTGGAGGGGGGGAAGGCTGGGCACAAGGGCTTTGCACATGTGACGTAGGCACTCCACCAATGAGCTACATCATCAGCCCTTGACTTTGTAAGACAGGGTCTTACTACGTAGGCCTGGCTGGCCTTTAACACATGACCCTCTTGTTTTACCTCCTATGTTCTGAGATCACAGCCATTTGTCACTGTGCCCAGCCTACTTTTCATCTTTTAGTAATGTTTCCCCCTAACATTATAGCATTCTAAGTAAAGATAAGCAAATATTTTTGCAAGCTTACTTTAAAAAGCTATAATGAACAACAGTGTATTATTCAAAACTAAAAGTAAAATCGGTGTTGGTATGTTTTAGCAAAAATTTTGTAGGGAAAATTTCTGGAAAAAAATGAGATGTGTACAAATGTATGAGTTATATATGATCATATTTTATCCCATCATGAATGAGAACAGCCAGCAACTATCATTTCTACTCCAGTGTAGCCTCCTTAATGTACAAACATTAAACGTGACACCCATGAAGGCCACATCTCCCTATGTTTTAAAAGAGGAAAAGAGTATAATATGACAAGATTGTTTTTTTAACAGCAAGATTGTTGCCCATAATTTGAGTGACATTGAATGACAAGTAACATAAATTGCTTCAGCACAGTAACTGATGTCAGTTAAAATCTCTCTCCTTCCCAGAATCCCCACCTAGGAATTCATGAGCTGACCCAGGGATCACAGAAACACCTTCTTTTTCACTAATGTTTCATCTCTGGCACCAATGTGTGCTAAGTTGTAGCACCTCAGAGCAGCTGGTTCTGAGCCCACGAAAGAGTACCATCTTTTGCTGTTGGTTTTATTTTTTCCCTCAAAATCCAAAAAGCAATCCCTCCTGAAAAGCAGAGATGTGGATCCCAGAAAAAAGGAAAAGCTGTGTTCCAGAGTTTCCCTCCTTCCCCCCATGGTTTCGTGTGGGACTACAGTGCCGGTACCTTTGCACACCAGAGTCAAAAGAGACACCCTGCTAAGGTGGGGAGGTCAGTAGAGCCTGCGCTGCTTGTTCTTAGGGCTCCCCACTTCTCGCGTGGGAGGGAGGGTGCTAGGAAACTAGCATGTAGTATGCTTCCCAGAATTCCTGAGAGTTGTAAGAAGAAGGGTTTTCTCTATCGAGGCTGGCACAGAAGCATCAAACTTCCAGAAAGGGGCTTCTGAAACCCAATTTGACACCTTAGGGGCTATGGGACTTGAATTGAGAACTGACAGGTGTGTGTCTGTTGTATGCTTATGAGAACAAATTCACACACAGTGCTGCCAATGATGCTACAGAACAAAGGAAAAAACAAAGACAACAAAACTAGAGTATGTAACTTTAAAACTATAAATTAAAAAATTATGTCAGAGACATAACAGATATGAGTAAATCAAAGTGTAGCATATTTTGCAAATTTATAATTAGATTACATTTTCAAAGTTACTTTCCCCTCATGCATCTGGGCCTCCTTTAGGATTAAGGTCAACACATTTCAGTTTCTTCTGTATCACTAGAAACATGAGAGACAGGAAATGAAGGCTCTCAGGCAAAAGCTGTTAGCCATTCCCAATACTGAAACTCCTGGAACAGAAGTAGACATCCATCCCAAGCTAATAAACATAGCTCACTCATCCTCCCAATACATAGGAAAAGGATGCACACATACCCAGACCTGAGGAGGACCCAGGGCATGTAAGAGTTGATAAGACAGTTACCTCAGTTGGGAGACACAGGATAAGTAAGTGAGGTAAAAGGCCTTTCAGATAGAGTTGAGTGTGTTGAGTTGAAATGGGCAGAATGATCTGGCTGTGCAGGGGATGGGCATGTCCCTTCACTGAGAACAGTCACCTAAGGAGGTGACTTTCCAACAGTAAAACATGAAAGTTATGTAACGTCAACACTGAGGAGGCCGAGGCAGGAGGCTAATGAGTATGTCAACCTAGACTGTACAGTAAACAACAACAACAACAACAACAACAACAACACACACACACACACACTCAGGGAGGCACAGAGCCCAGTGTGGGATCTGAAGAAGGGATGATCTACAGGGTGACTCTTCTAGGTGTAGCACAGGGTCTTAAATGGGTTCATAGGTTTTAGTTTTAACAGCTCTAATGAAATATAAATTCCTATGCCTTATGATTCTCATTTTAAGATTATATACACGTCAGTGGATTTAAGTGTCCAGTTTTGTTCAGCCTAGCACCAGAAACCACCATATACTTCATTTCTAGACACATTATAGACACGAGATAATGGCAGCTTGTGCCTGGTGCCTTCTGCAGTCCACTGGTATCAGAATCCATCTGTCAGGTTGTGTGCTCGGGTACTTTGTTACTTTACCTGCTAAAGTGGATATATTTGCCACAGATTATTCACGGATTGATGTGTGGAGTGCTTCCACGTTTTAGACATTAGCAACAATGCTGCTCTGAACACTTGCATTAAAGTTCTACATGGAGAGAACCTTTCCTAGGAACAAAGAGTGGTAGTGTTGCTAGGTCACGTGCTTTGTTGTAGCCTTCTTATCTCCTGTATTAGTTGCACATTTTACATTTTGAGCAGCAGTGTATAAAATTTACAATTATTCTTTCTTCATCAATATCTGTTAATATCTATTTGATGAAATAAATTTTAGAAGAGCATTTACATTCTCCTAACAGTATCACTACTTAAGAAAACTAAAAACAAAAGCTGACTGGATATTGAGTACTCTGACCAGCTGAAGTCATTCTAGAATTCTACAGGGTAGCATGGCATCAAGACAACCTAACACCATGAGCAAAATTATAACCAGAGGAGAACGTGGAATATATCTTTGCTCAAAATTTGATAAAAAAAAATGCATTCAAGGGACTGGAGTGATGGCCCAGCAGTTAAGAGCCTTGACTGCTCTTCCAAAGCACACAAATTCCCAGCACCCAAATGGCGGCTATTCCAGTTCCTCAGGGATCTGACACCTTCTCCTGGCCTCCTCAGGCACCAGACATGCATGTGGTACACAAATATGTACACAGGCAACACACCCATACACATAAAATGAAAATAAAATATAAAAATCTTCAAAACTAATTCTAAGACAGGAAAAAAAAAACCAACCAACCAACCAACTAAACAACCAAGCAAACAAACAAAAAACCCCAAAACCAAAAACCAACCAACCAAACAAACAAACAAAAACCCCAAGCCCTTGGAATGGTCAAACTCAGAAGTGGAAGACTTCCTAGCTTAAGTTCCTCATTTTATAGCTGAGTAAAGTGGGAGGCAAAGAAAATGACTTTTCCAAGGGGGAAAGCTCAGCTCAGCTCAGAATGCCTATTGGCTCCTATTATGTGTTCTTAGAAATTCCGGCAAAGCTGTGTATGATAGTACTAGCCTGTCATTCTAGAAGGCTGAGACAGGAGGATAGTGAGTTTGAGGCTAGACTTTGCTACACTGTGTGGTTCTGGCTTAAAATAAAACTCTGATGAATCAAAGAAAATAGCTGTAAGGTTAAAAAAAAAAAAGTACAGCCAGTAGCTCCAATTCCTCACCACAGCACACGCTACAGCAATTAAAACATAGCACACGGTGACTGTTGCTTCGCTTTAATCATGTGCTGCCCGGGACATGTTGATGGACATGTGCTTTGGAAAGTCAAATAAAACCACAGAGTTGCTTGTCACTGGCTCAACTTCTTTAATTTACATAGTCTCAGCTTGCCTTTGGGGAATTTACAGACCAAAGCAAACCTGTCCCCTAGAGACACTGTGGCAACAGTTCTCAGAGCAGAGTTATTCTCTTTGTTGTTACAGTCACTTATAATCAGAGAATCAGAGTGTTAGCACAAGTCCACAGGATTTCCTGGAGACAGCAGTGGGACCAGAATCTCCCCACAAGTCTCAGGACCTACCCTTACCTGAACGAAACACCCACATCTAGCATCTCACTGAGGCCAAAATGCCAAGAAACCCCCTCCCTCCCCATGAACATATCTGTTCCCCATTCTCCACCCTAAGTCTGCTCCCCCGCGTTTCTTTCAAATCTGAGTAGGACATCTGTGACCTGTCGGAATACACTTGCTTGTTTGCTTTCTCCTAGGTTTTCCTTAATGCAATAACGACACATGTCAACATGGGGTGACAAGTAAATCCTCAATCAAAATAAGTTCACAACCAAACACAGGAGGGAAAAGAAAAGCCTTAGAAAAAGTGGCTGCAGAGGTCCTGACTAGAGGCCAAGGGCCAGGAAAGCATTAACGTGACACAGCCAGTTTCTGACAAAAACAAAGCAGGGCACTTACTTTCGACTTACACATGTTTACCGGTCTCTGAAGCTACACCATGCCTATTGTGACATAAGCATGACAACAAAAGCATCTTATGACATTCAAGTACAATGATGAGTATTTTAAACCTGTTTTCTATACTTCAATTTTCTAATTTCTAGAATGGAAACAATACATCTATTCGCCTCTACCATAAACCTATTCTATTTATTGTAAATAAAATAAGCTCCTCTTCATTCTCTGACCTTTAGATGAGCTTGATGATATGGTTTTTCAGTGTTTAGATTTCCATTGGGCTGATAACTAAGGATTTTAAGCAGTGTCTTATGTTTCTTTCAGTCATTTTGATTCCTCAATTGACAGTTCTCTATTAAGTCCTGTACACTGCTTTCTATTATGGTTATTTAGAGTTATTTATTGTTGGTGGTATGTCATGTAAGCCCGACAGAGTTCATTAGATGAGATTCCCTGATCAGGAGATTATTCTGTTATTGTATTTTTAAAATCGGTGGTCATTGTGTCCTTCATGGGTCAGTTCTGTTGCAACCTCTCAGAAACTGATGATGCGAAACAGTACAGTTTTTTTTAAATCGTGTAATCATCCGATTGTTAAAAATCTACTATTGCATAATCAGTATTCACTGGATAAGGCAGTGTCCCCCATTCTCTGGGCACTGCTTCTGGTACCGATCTCCTGCTGTGTCAGTCCCACAGCAGCCAAATGACAGATGACACCATCATTACTTATGCAAACAAATACGTTAATAAATTGATAGTCCTGCTTACTTAACGTTCATAAAGTGGAAACAAACTCCAGTGATTGTCAAGGAAGAAGTACTTAGATAATTAAATAATGCTACACGATTAACTCCGTGGAAGAATGGCCAGACCCCAGTCAAGATTAACAACTTCTTCATCGATTTAAATAATTAATGTACAATGAAAAATGATTGAATAATGACATGGTGGGGCATTCGTAAATCCCACATGGAGTAGTCAGACTGATCTCTTCCTGGAATAATGATGTGTTTAAAAAATTAAATTGATAATTACTTAGTGTGCATTTTATATTAACACTGACAAAGTGGCACCAAAGTCCTAAACCTATTGCTGATGTAAAGATCTATTTATATAGCTAAATGATGAAGTAATGAGATGATGTTACATCAACTCCCAAAATCTGACTCCAAAAGGGACTTATGGTCCATAACATCACCTGTATTTTAAATTCGTTAATTAAATGATGAATTATCATTCAATTTCCTAGTTTAACAGCTAAGGAATTGTAAGGAGGCCCAAACTCCAGGGAACACTGAATATATAATGACAGATTTTCATAATTAAATGAATAAACATTAAACAAGTGGGTGGTATTTTATCTGTGAAGCCTAAATGATTGGTCCATACTGAAGGGTCATTGAGATCTTAATCAGAGAGATGAACAAAAAAATGAATGAATAAAGACATAATTTCTCATAATTCACCCCTAGAGAGATTACAAATTGATATCAACATTGAATTAAAGAAAGAAAATGAGAAAGAAAGACAGGAAGAAAGGAAGTAAGGAAGGAAGAAAGAAAGAAGGTAATCACAAGAGTCAATTTAACACCAACAAGGTGGATCCAGACTCCACTCTTCCTGGAGTAGAAAAAGACAGATTTGAATAATGAAATAATCAGATAGTTAGATCATCTGTCACACTTTAGTCAGCTCCTCCACGGAAGCTCAGATTGTTAGTTGGGAGCAGTCTTGTAGTTCTCAAGACCATTCTTTGTGTTCAGTTTTATCTTCAAACCAATATTGGCTCCTTCTTTTATGTTCTCTCTCTCTGTCTTTCTCTCTGTCTCTCTCTTTCCTCTTTGAGCTTCCTTTGAAAGGCTATTATAATTGCCCTTCCTGGAGAGTGAGATCAACAACTAACTTCTCCCTGGAGCCCGCAACTAGTGCCTGTTGAAAACAGGATCAAACACCCATACATAAACACTGAGTCAAACTAGAACCCAGATGCAGATGGAGAGAACAAGACCATGCGGCAGAAACACATACAGACAGCTTACCTGAACAAGGATGAGCTAAAGGACCACTAGACTGATAGCTGGAACGCCAGCACGGGACTGACTCAGGCCCCCCCTGAATATGGGTCTCAGCCAGAAGGACTGAACAGTCTAAGGAACCTCAGACAGTGGAGCCAGGATGCATCTCTGGTGCACACAAGGACTTTGTGAACATATCCCCCATGGAGGGATAACTGCCTTAATCTAGAGACAGGAGAGAAGCCCTAGTCCCTACTTCACATGACCTACCAGATCTCCATGACCCCAACTGTGTGTGATTCCCCTACATATGGAATTGGAGTGGAGGGATAGGAGGGGAGGGTGGTTAGAGTGCATGTGAGAGGGCAGAGAGGGTAAAAGAGAGGGAAGGAGGGAGGGAGGGATGGAAGGAGGAAGGGAGAGGGAACTGGGATCAACATGTAAAATAATAATTTAAATTAAAAAAATGCTTTGACTCCAAAATTTAATTTGAAGGACAAGTTACTGAGGAAAAGGATTTCTATTTTTGTTTCCACAGAAAAGGAAAAGATGTGGATTTCTTCCAGACTAATGTCGTTTAATCACACCGGACTGCCTGAATCAGAGTACAAGTTGATCCTACATTCAAAATGGCTGGACAAAGCAGCCTTACAGACTACAGCCAGGATTTCTGAATCTTCTTCTAATCCCCTTGACGGTGCCCCTTACCAGCTGGAAGTAGTTTGGAAAGAATGACGCCCAAATTCCAAAATATTGTGTATAAATGTTTGTTTTCATTTAATTGGACTTTGTTATATAAAATAAAATAAAATAATAAAATAAAAAAATTAGGACTATCCTCTAAAATTAATAAAGCAATGCAAATGTTCTTTTCAATGCTGTTAACAGTTCACTGATCAGAGACAATGGCTTTTATCTTAACTCAGTAAACCAAATCTCTGGTGCACTGACCACAGGCAGGTCAAAATAAGTGTTTTTTTGATCTCATGCTTCAAAAGAATTACTGGCATTTTATAATATGTCTGTAAATTGTAACCAAAATGTGTTCTTTATAATTTCTGTATAAAAACCTAATACTCTAAATGAAAAATCGCAGCAGGTGCAAATCTCCTCCAGTGTGTTTGTGTCTGTCTGTCAAGCCAAAGCCACTCCTTACCTGGTCATCGAGTTTTGGTACCCATGGGGACCCATCACCCACTGAGCAGTGTGCAGCATGAAGTGTTATTGGCCTGGTTGTATAGGAACTTCCAACTATCAGGAAATAAAAGCAGGAACCACTTCCAAAAGATGATAATTTGTCTTTCTCTCACAAGAAAGCTTGATGATTGCTCTATAACTGTAGGAGTTTTATTCATGAACCTCAGAAAAACCGCTTGACAAATGCAAAATTATAAAAAGAGCATTCTTCATGGAAAGTTGAAAATTTAGAGAGGAATGGAGCTAGGAAGATTTTTGTTTATGAACACTACTGTTAGCCAGCACATTTTACTCAGTGAGCAGTTTTAAACAATCTGCATTATTCAAGGATTCAAGCTTCTCTACATATACAGGACTGCTAGGATTAATCTCTCCATGTATGTAGAAAGCAGATGTTCTAGAATATCTCAAAAGTTGTTTCTCAAGTAGTCCGGCAATGCCTGCCTACCATGTAAAATCTTAAGAGTACAGTAATTGTCTCAACTTGTCTTCAATATATACTAAATTTTGCAAAGAATCTGGCTATAATGCTAGGATAGGTATGAATTTGTTAGCCAGAATTAGGGGAAGTAGCCAAAGAGAGAGCTTCCTCCTTTACATATGCAGGCTAACACCAGATGATGTGATGCATATTAAAGGTGCATCTGATTCTTTCTTGATTTGTGTAAATTTCCATTGCTGTTTTCAAGAAAGGGTTTATCTGTGTAGCCCAGGAACTCATTCAGTAGACCTGGCTGTCCTCAAATTATGAAAATCAGACAGCCTCAGCCTCATGAGTTTTGGGCTTAAACGTGTGCACTGCCACCAAGCAGCTAAAGGTGGATCTCATCACCTTTTCCACAACAGGGTTCCTCTCTGTGTCTTGGGCTGTCCTAGCACTTACTCTGCAAGTCAAACTTGAAGTTTATAGAGTTCTGCCTTCCTCTGCAGGTGCTGCATCTCTTTGGTTTGTCTGCCATGTTGAAATGCTGGATATTTGTCAAGCAGCAATGGCACCAATGTACTACACACCATTATTTCACAATAATGATTCATGTGCTATTAATATGTACATAAGTAATTATTATTTGAAATTCCATGTTCTCATGTGCCCTTGATTTTTCCATGGGCCCCTTCATCTTGAAGTACTTCCTTCAAATGAGGATCACAAAGAGATTCTATATAATGTCAGGGTAAAGGAATATAATGATTGAGTCAGTAGAGGAATAGAAGACAGAAAGAGAGGGAGAGAGAGAACATAAAATAGGGAGCCATTATAGGATTGAAGAGAAAACTGAACTTAAAGAATTGTCCAGAGAATTACAAGACTAACCCCAACTAACAATTTGATCAACAGTGGAAAGGCTACCATAAATGCCCTTGCCTGATAGAGAAATTGATGACTAACTTATCCACCATCATAGCGCCCTCATCTAGTAACTTATGGAAACATAAGCAAACACCCACAACTAAACACTGAGCTGAAAAACAATCCAGATGCAAAGAGACAGGACAAGACCAGTTTGCAGAAACAATAGAGACAGAGAACAAGGAGGAACTAACAGGCCCCCCAGACTGTTAGCTGGGAATACAGCATGGGACTGACTCAGAACCCCCTGAATATGGGTCCCAGCTAGAAGGCCTGAGCAGTCTTAGGAGTTTCAGGCAGTGGAACCAGTATGTATTCCTGGTCACAAAATGACCTTGTGGGCATATGCCCCATGGAGGAATACTCCTTTAACCTAGAAACAGGAGAGAAGACATTTTCCCCACTACAAATGACTTGACAGATTTAAATGTCCCCTCATAGATGGCATCACCCTGTAGTGAGATAGTCCTTCTGTGGCACTGACCACGCCCATTGGGGGTGGAGCCATGGGCGGAAGGGACCTGTGGAAGGAGGTCAGAGGGGGCCAGGAAGGCGCTCTCTTTCTGGTGTGACTTGGACAGGAGAGGATCGGGTTGAATTTCCTGGTGTTCATCTGTCTAGGTTGTAAGTTATTTCTCCCTGAATAAACATCTATTCGGCCTATTTGTTTATCCTGATCCTTATTTACCACAATATCTGGTGTCAGAAGTGGGATTTACCTGGGTTTTGCCCCAGGCGGCAGAAGCCGCCCCCCCCCACCTTCCCCAACGGACAGGGTTTAACCAGGTGGACTCACCACAACTTTGGGACATTTTCCTCTTCCTTATTGCAAAGGAGATCTTTGCCGCTAAAGCAGACCTAAAAAGACAAATAAAAACTGACAGTGCTCTAGCATATGTCTCCAGCAAATTGAAAGAGTTTTTTGAGTATTACAAGATAAAGCACATAACTGGTATACCACACAATTCTACAGGACAAGCAGTGGTTGAGAGATCCAATCGTACTTTAAAAGAAATGCTCCATAAACAGACAGGAGGAACCAAAACACCCAAACACAGATTACATAATGCTTTATTAACATTAAACTTTCTTAATGCTGATAAAAAAGAAAAAACAGCTGCAAAAAGACACTGGACAATAGAACAAACTTCTGAACTAAATCAGCCAGTGTATATCAAGGATGTACTGACCTCAGAATGGAAAACAGGATATGTGTTACGTTGGGGTCTGGGTTTTGCAT
The DNA here is from genome assembly GCF_943737965.1 of Phodopus roborovskii. NCBI lineage: Eukaryota > Metazoa > Chordata > Mammalia > Rodentia > Cricetidae > Phodopus > Phodopus roborovskii. The sequence continues at coordinate 74,186 of NW_026126825.1, read as the reverse complement.
TTGTATCTACAGGAGAAGAAAAACTATGGATACCATCTAAGTTAATCAAGATCCGATTTGAACAAGAAAAGCATCTTAATGAAGAGAAATGACAAGTCATCCATCAAACTAGGTCCTATGAGGTGAGCGGAGGCCTCTCAAAGGTAGGGGAAGTGTTCTGTTCTTGTTTTTACAGAAAAACAGAGAAAACCTATCATCAAACAGCCAAAAGACAATGAACATGTAGGTGCCTACAGAAGAGAAGACAGCTCTTCAGAAACAATCACTTAAGGAAGCAGAATCTGATATATGGTAAAAAAAAATTAAAAATAAAAAAAAATAAAAAAATTAATTGTAGTAAACTATTTCTATATAGAAATCTATTTCTCTCTACTATCTAGTATTCCTGAAGTCCCAAATTTTGTAAACCAATGCTGGCTTTGGAGTTGGATTTGGCTTTCCTTCTCTTGATTCAAGCATGTTGTTAAGATTAAATTCATGGTTTCTGCCTTAAATCAAGAAGCCAATTGGTGTAAGACAAAAGAAAACAAAATCTGGGGACTCATATCTTAAGCAATTTTCTCTCTGAAATCCTAATTTTCTCACATACTTTTAATGCTTATTGTTGTCTTTCCCTAATGCATACCTTAAAACTTGAAAATTTTACTTTAATATTGATGTGTAACTTTTCCACAAGGAATAATAACGATTCCTAACAGCAGTCTTTGAACTTTCCGGAAAGAAGATGGGGCCCCACATCATCATTTCCACTTGACTCAACCTGATGCATCGGAACTACAAACATCACCCTAAAACCGGTTTGAGACTGTTTTGCTCGAGACAACTCATGAATAGCTAGCTGTAATGGTGCACCTTTTTATTACACCCTGGCCAGTTTCAAATAGAACTACAGTCAAGAATTTTCTGCCACACAGTGACTAACTACATATGTCACAGCCAGTTCTGTTGAGAAATTTGGTTGCTAAAAATTTTCTTCCTACAGGATCCATTGGAGCAATCATCGTCCCATTTCAGCAGGAAGTAATCTTAATATGACTACGCCCCCCTTTCCCTACCCTTGGAATTTTGGGATAATAGTCATCGTCTTTGGGTTGGTTTTAGTTATTTGGGATTGGGTGATGCTTACACTCGGGTTTATCTTTTAGACAGGAATAGGGAATGGTGGGTAAAGGTATGGTTTAGATGGGATATAAGTAGATTAGCCTATTTCCTTGAGAATTTGAGTATGAATGAGATAGTATTTTACAGCTTACATTGTTATGTATTCCTATGTGGTAAGCTATGTAAAATTAAGTTTATATTTTGTTATATTGTGTTAAATGTTTCCACTTATAATATTTATGCACATTATTTTTTACCATATTCTATGTATGTATACTTTTCCTGTATTCAAGACATTTTGTATATTGATACAATTTGGGATATTTATCTTGCTGCCCTTTATAGTTCTACCTCTTGTTTTGACACTTATACTCTACCTCTCTTTTAGGGATTTACATGTAGGTATATGTAAATAGTTATATTGTTTAAGTATTTGTTCCTGCTTTACTCAGGAAAGTTTTAATCAGTCTTTTAGCTAAGTTCCCGAGTATTACAGATTATCTTCACTCACATTTCCTGTACCTATGAGATTAGTCAGATATAGATGCTTAATCTTCAATCACTTCATAGACATGCAGAACATGGCATTTAAATGTTTTAATATTAGTACTCCATTGACATGAGACACTGTTGCTCCTGACAGCACTGTGCACTTTCCCGAAAATATGTTGGACACTGTTGTTGCTCCTGCTGGAGTTCAATCTCGCCTCAGCTAATGGCCTGTTGGGCATAGAATTGCCCCCACCTTGACCACTGATTTGGACATGCAGTCCTATGTGCTTGCAGGAGACAAATATAGAAGACTGCTTGACCTTGCCAATTCAGGGTAAGACAGCCATTCTATTTCCCTGCTGTTGTTGTGGTCTGACAAGTTCTCTTGGCCTTAGCCAAATCTGGGTGTACCAACGTCGCTGTGAGACCTAGGGTGACTGTTCAGGTGGCTTGCTGTTTCTGTCCTTGCTGCACCTTTTGGAAGTTGTCCATCCACATTTCCTGTCTACTCTAGTATTGTTATTTTCCTTCTCAGGTCTTGATGAGGTTGAAGATTATACTATCACAACTATTATTCTCTCTTCCTAGTTATATATATTAGGTACTAGACTTACGTTTTCCAGCTTAGGACAACTCTATTGTAAACTCCATTATGCCCTCACCCTAGGACTAGATATGTAGGTCATTTTCTTCTCGATTTTCCTTTTCTTAGAGCACACTTGTTATTCACTGTTTTGTATATAGTTTTGTATTAAGCCTAAATCTTTTCTTTAGACTAAAAGGGGAATTGTAGTGAGGTAGTCCTTCTGTAGCACTGACCACGCCCATTGGGGGGTGGAGCGATGGGCAGAGGTGACCTGAGGAAGGAGGTCGGAGGGGGCCAGGAAGGCGCTCTCTTTCTGGCGTGACTCGGACAGGAGAGGATCGGGTTGAATTTCCTGGTGTTCATCTGTCTAGGTTGTAAGTTATTTCTCCCTGAATAAACATCTATTCGGCCTGTTTATCCTGATCCTTATTTACCGCAATACTTGTCATGAATACAAATTGCTATAATTAAAGTATTCATCCAAAACGGGTCTGGGTGAACTATTGTGGACTATGTAACAGGGCTGATATTTTTTGTGGTTTTGGATGTACAGTCTGAGAGAAATGGTTTGCTCTATTGGTGTGCTCTATTGAAACCACATGGAGCTATGCTTATTAGGCCCATGGACACTGTGGCCTTAGTCAGTAATGTTAATGGGATTGCCTGTTTTCCCCCTGTACTCCACTGCTTGAGTAGCCTTCTGAGGTTGTCTTATCGAATGGTAAATCCTGCTGACTTTTTAGAAGTCCATCGTTTCCTTCCATTTTCACATAGATGTAGTATACAAGAAGCTATTCCTCATGAGAAGCTTACTTAGAATAACATATGGATTAACTAAACATATCCGTATAAATAATTGGTATCCAAAAATAATGTTTTTAAGAAGCTTGTTCCCAAAAATTACACTGAGGGCATCCAATCATGTAGTTTAAGGAGGGATAATCAACAGGACATAAGGACATTGCCACAGACTTAATAAATAAGTAAAGAAATATGTCTGTATAGACAAATTGTGTTCATTTCTGGTAATGATCAAAAAGGAAAGATCCTACAACAGATGGTTATTTTTGTTGTTATTGGTTTTTTTTTTTTTGAGACAGAGTTTATTAGTGCAATAATAAATAGCCTTAGTTGTTTTAGGAGACAGATACTGCAAGTAGGGCCAGTAAGGCAATGTAAGCTTTCAACAGAAAAGATAGCACCATAATATTTCATAGTACAGGAGTAACTTCGAACAGCAGATCTAGAGGGAGAAGTGTTAGAAGATGAGAAAAGTAGGGAAGGCAGAACAAAGAAACGATTAAAGCTGGTGCTGGGAGTTATGTGTATATCCTTCATTCCTTGAAGAGACTTGTAAAGCTGCCTCTTGTGGCCTTAATGTGCAATATCATCACAATTTTTGATTCATTGTTTCAATTGATGATGATGACATCCTTCATGACTGGTGTCTGGCCATGCTTCCTTCTCAGTAAGTGCTACATAACCTCTTTCTTGTGACAGTTAGCAATTACCAACTTATTTATTTATTTTTAAATTATTTAAACGACAGACAATGCCATCACCGATTATGATCAGGGTTAAAATATCTGTCAGGGACAAGGTTAGGAAATTTGTACACCTGGGCAAAGCATTTTCTTAATGTTCTATGCATCTCCCAGAGTACTAGTGATGCTGGATGATTGAGTCCAGAAGACTGCATGGTGCCTTCCAAGAAGTACAAGTACTTCCCCAAGGCCGGCATGGTGGTCTGGGTGTTGACTACCTGTTCTTCCTCCACGTCTTCACATCTGATGTGATCTACGATGAAAAGACTTAGGGGCACAAGGAGGTCGGCACCATCACCGAGACCTCGCAAGCGGATGACAACCCAGAACAAGGAAGTACATGTCTCTCTCAACTATGCTGGTGATGCCCCAACTGCCGCCATCTTTTCAGCTGATACCAACATTTGGCTAATACTGCTAAGCTAGGAGTGGGCCCAGGTCCTGCCACACCAGAAAAGAGATTCAGGTGCTGGTGATGATGTCAGGCAACAGAATTCATCAGGCAAGACAGAATTATTATCTGAGGATGAACTTATGGATTTTTGAAAATCCGTGATGACAGCATAGTTTTTCTTATCTGGTAAGTCTGCCCAGGAATTGATGATATGAAAAAGGTCAATGACTTACATATGTAAATATGTAATTATTAAATTGTTTCATTATATAATCTGTGAACCCTGAAGTTTGGTGCCACCTTGTGTGACTCAAGTGTGACAGACGATCTAACTATCTGATTATTTCATTATTCAAATCTCTTTCTCTACTCCAGGAAGAGTGGAGTCTGGATCTACCTTGGTGTTAAAGTGTCTCTAGTGATTTCATTTTTATTTCTTTATTTAAATCAATGGGGATATCATTTCGTTATATCTCTAGGGGTGAATCATGAGAAATTATCTCTTTATTCCTTCATTTTATTGTTCAAATCTATGATTAAGAAATGAAAGACTCTTCAGTATTGAGCAATCGTTTAGGCTCCACGTATAAAACACCATCCACTTGATTAATCTTTATTCATTTAGTTATGAAAATCTGTCATTATGTATTCAGTGGTCACTGGAGTTTTGAGCCTCCTTATGGGAGTCCATCGTGCCAGGCCATCACATTGCATAATACTACACTTACTTATTTAACTGATAAACTAGTTAATTAAATAATAATTCATCATTTAATTAATGTATTTAAAATACAGTTAATGTTATGGACCATAAGTCCCTTTTGGAGTCAGATTTTGGGAGTTGATGATGTAACATCATGTCATCACTTCATCATTTAGGTATGTAAATAGATCATTACATCAGCGATAGTTTTAGGACTTTGGTGCCACCTCTTCGGTGTTAATATAAAACGCCAACTAATTAATTATCAATTTAATTTTTTTTAAAAAAAAATCATTATTCTAGGAAGAGATCAGTCGGACTTCTCCATGTGGGATTTAAGTATGCACCACCCTGTCATTATTTAATCATTTTTCATTATATATTAATTACTTAAATCTATGAAGATGTTCTTTTTGACTGGAGTCTGGCCATTCTAACCTGGGAGTTAATCGCAGGGCATTATTTAATTATCTAAGTACTACTTCCTTGACAATCACTGGAGATTGGTTTCACCTTATGAAAGTTAAGTATGCAGGACTATCCGATTATAAACTTATTATATTGGGTAAGTTATGATGATGTCATCCTTTATTTGGCTGCTGTGCGATTGACACATCAGGAAATCGGTACCAGAAGCAGTACCCAGAGAATGAGGGACACTGGGTTACCCAGTGTTTACTGATCACATAATCGAAGATTTTTGACAATCGAATGATTACACGATTTAAAAAAGAGAAAACTTTATTGTTTCACATCATCAGTTTCTGAGAGTTTGCAACAGGACTGATCCATGATGGAAACAGGCACCACCGATTTTAAAAATGGATTAACTAAATAGTCTCTTGATCAGGGAATCTCATCTCATGAACTCTGTTGGGCTGATAATATGACATACCACCAACAATAAATAACTCTAAGTAACCATGTTAGAAAGCGGAGTACAGGACTTAATAGAGAACTATGAATTGACGAATCCAAAATGACTGAAAGAAACATAAGGCAGTGCTGAAAATCCTTAGTCATCAGCCAAATGCAAATCTAAACAACTCTGAGAAACCATGGGATCAATCTCCTGTAAAGGAAAGAGAATGAAGAGGAGTTTATTTTATTTTCAATAAAGAGAAAAGGATTATGCTAGAGGCTGTTCCTTGTATTGTTTCCATTCTAGAAATTAGAAAATTGAAGCATAGAAAACAGGTTTAAAATCCTCATCCGTGGACTTTAATGGCATAATGACGCTTTCATTTTCATGCTTTTGTCACTCTAGGCATGTTGTAGATTGAGAGACTGGTAAATATGTAGAACTCAAAAGAAAGAGCCCTGCTTTGTTTTTGTGAGAAAATCAGTGTGGCTGTAAGGTTAGTTAATTGGTTGGTATGCTACTTTTAGCATGTGTGAGGGGCACTAGAATGTGAGAGTATGTTGGATCATAAATGTTGCCTGGCAACCCTGCTTGCATTCTGTATCCTGGTACCATGGGCCAAGGCCCAGAGAGCAGCTTCGAAAAAGTGCTAACATGGGACATTACAGTCTCCAAAGATAACTGTCTCCTAAAACTTTTCATTACAGCATTTGATTCACTAACCAAGTCATAGCCAAATCTCTGGAAGTGTGCCTACAGCTTTTACTGGTTACCAAACTCAAGATTGCCTTATTATCGGAGAACATAGTCTGTGGAGAAACAGTTCAAAGGCTTATCTTTATGGATGCTCTCTCTCCTAAGAAGTAAAACTGTGGAGCAAAAGATAACAAGACTCATAATTATTCATCACAAGGTGAGTTTTCCATTGTTAACTTTGTTCAGGAAGGTGAAACTCCATTTTTCAGTGTGGACTTAGCGAATATTGGATTGCAGTCCGTCTCTTTTGAGGCAGCCGTCCAACATTAAATATGTGATATCTTCTAAAAACCCTGCATACACAATGACATTTAAGCATTTAAAAAATTGACTACTCAACTCTGCAATTTAATAAGGGATGAACCTGGGCGTTTCACACAATCATGTTGGAGTCAAGTGAGAGTCACTTGTGTCAAGGATGGCCGAGCATTTCATCCCCTGATTATGTTGTTATTTGATTATTAAAATAGACATTAGGTAATCCATGATCAGTGGATTGTGGTTCCACGTTGTGGGAGGCAATTATTACAGACCAACTAAATATCAATTATGTAGTTACAGTGTTTAAATTAATCATGACAGCATCGTTCACAGGTCTGGTTTGGATCCTCCTAAGGAAAGTGGATCATGTTACATGAACTCATTATTTGATTATTTAATAATATAAAACAATGATTATATCACCCATGAGACCTGGAATTTGGTGCCACAGATCTTCGAATTACATGATTAACATATTTAAATGGACAATTCGTGTTATTACCCAAGATAATATATATATGTGTATAGTTATGTAAACCAAAAATCCTTCATACCATGAAGAGTCATGTAAAGCTTCCTCTTGTGGCATTAATGTGCAATATCATCACAATTTTTGATTCATTTTTCAATTGGTGATGATGACATCCTTCATGAATGGAGTCTGGCCATGCTTTCCTCACAGTTAAATACTACATCACCTTTTTCTTGTGACAGTTAGCTATTACCGACTTATTTATTTAATTCTTTAAATTATTTAAACGACAGAAAATGCCAAAACCGATTATGATCAGGGTTAAAATATCTATAAAGGACAAGGTTAGGAAAGTTGTAGACCTGGGAAGAGCATTTTCTGAATGATCTATGGATCTCCCAGAGTACTAGGGATGCTGGATGATTGAGTCCAGAAGATTGCATGGTGCCTTCCGAGAAGTACAAGGACTTCACCAAGGCCAGCATGGTGGTCTGATGTTGACTACCTGCTCTTCCTCCACATCTTCACATGGGTTGTTATCTACCATGAGAAGAAGTAGTGGCACTAAGAGGTCGGCACCATCACCGAGACCTCGCAAGAGGATGACGACACAGAACATGGAAGAACATCTCTCTCTCCGCTATGATGGTGATGCCCGTGTGATGGGAGATGTCATTCTGTATGTTTCTCATACTGGTTAATAATAAAGCACTGTTGGCCAATAGGAAAGGAAGATAGGAGGAATTGGAGACAAGGAGGAAATAGGAAGTAGTAGGGAGGAGTCAAGATGGAGAGTCTGGAGAGAGCAGTATGCGGCCGCAGGCTCCCGGTAAGAAGAACGCGTGGACATACATAGATTAACACAAATGGGTTAATAACTAAGGCAGAGCTAGCCAATAAGAAACTAGTACCTGGCCAATAGCATTGTATCAAATACAGAGTCTCTGTGTGTTATTTGTGGCTGGCGCAGTGGCAGGACAAGACCGGGCGGCGGCAGGCAGAAAAACCATACTCGTTACAGATGGCGCCCACGTGGCTAGTAAGAACTTCCACTTAAAATTTAACAAAAGGTTAAAAAAAGGGTTTTAGAAACAAAAGAACAGAGATAAGCAAGGTTTCTTGGTAACAGCATTTTTCTCAGTTGGACTCTGTTTTGTGAGAGACAATCAGATATTTGCACGGCTCCTTAAAGGGAGGATTCCTGACTCACCATAAGAGGCAAAAAACCGCACAGCTTTTAAATAACTCTGCTAACAATTCATTGGTGTGTATGAGAGATGGCAATGGCAGTGACCACATCTCCAAGCCGGCAGCATGCTTTCTGGGTGGCAGCGCAGACCAAGGTGGTGAGCACAGCTCTCAGTGCTGGCGGTAAAAGTACCCGCCACCATCTTTGGTAAACCGCAGCGGAAACAAAGACTTTAATTTTAACAATGTTGTTGTTTAACAGATAAAGACTCATGGCCAGAAAAAGATAAAGATTTACAGTAGAGACAGATTCACATTAAGAAAAGGTGCTAAAAGTTTACAGTGTGTTTTAAAAAAAAATACATAGGCTTGGGAGAGAAAAATAAAATGGTTTTAAATAGACAAAGAGGAACTGGGTGTTGTAGCACACGCCTTTAATCCCAGCACTCAGGAGACAGAGGCAAGCAGATCTCTGTGATTTGCAAAGTAAACCTGATATGCAGAGTAAATTCCAGGACAGATAAGAGTTACACAGTGAAACCCTATGTCAAGAAATAAAAAATAAAAGTAAAATAAACAGAGTAATAATAAAGCCACGTAAAGATGAAAAGCTCAGAGAGAATCTGGTTACTGTATGCTATTGTGTTGTCTCTACATTGTTTGACTCCTGAGAAAATAACAACAACTGATAAAGGAAATGCTGCTGGATTAATTCAATTTATATATTTTAAAAATGCTTTGACTCCAACATTTAAGTTCAAGGACAAGTTACTGGGGAAAAGGATTTCTATTTTTGTTTCCACAGAAAATAAAAAGCTGTGGATTCCTTCCAGACTAATGTGGTTTGAGCAAGCCAGGCCCCCTGAAACAGAGTCGTTGGTGATCCAAAATTCAAAACAGCTTGGACAAAGCAGCCTCACAGACTACAGCCAAGATTTCTGCAACTTCTTAGGATCCACATGACAGCGCCCCTATCAGCAGGACGTAGTTTGGAAAGAACGACGCCCAAATTCCCAAATATTGTTTATAAATGTTTGGTTTCATTTAAATGTACTTGGTTATAAATGGGTAGTGATCACAGCCAATTATTTTTAAAGGTAAAAAGGGAATTATGATATAGATATGCATAGTTTGTTTTGGAATGGATTTTCATTTATTGATACAATTTAAGGTCAATTTTGTCATATGTATATTTCTCCTCTTGTTTGTATAGCTCATTTAGAAATGTAATGTATAATGTAGTACAGATTATAGATAATTACCTATGATAGTCAAAGCTTAGAGTTTAGTTAGGGTTTTCAAGACACACAGAGATGTATTTAAGATAGATAGGAATTCTTCAAAACTTTCAAAGACCTACAGAATATGGCATTTAAAATGATTTAGGGTTTTGCTTGACAATGAGAAATAAATGCTCCTGGTAACACCACCTGCGTCAAAAAAGGAAGATGGACATTAAAGAAACACGTTTTGGAGTTTACTTCCAATATGGCAAGACTAGCTATTTGGACAAGATAGTCCTCTTGTCTGGACTGTTTGACTTTGTTATGTATAAACTGGACATGCAGGACCCACAGTAAAGTGACTTCTGATTCAAGATGGACATTGCTACAGAGATCCTGCTTCATGGAAGAGTCTGTGAGACATTATGCAGGACATAGACAAAAGTGACTGACAAACTGCCAATACAAGAAGACAGTTTAAAGTTTCCTGCGTTGCTGAAGAGTCTGCCAGACACACTATGACCTATGGGCTGAAGATGGAAGATTACAGAAGAACTTCGGGTGAGAAGGCAATGAGTTGTCTCTGTCATTTCTAGAGCTTATATATTATCCTTCTGTGGTCTTTGAAGGAGTTGAAGACAGATAGTTATGGTTATAGTTTTCATTAGTTAGGATTAAAGATAAGTTACTTAGATTTTAGACACACAAAGATAGAATAGATGATGAAATATTTTCTTCAAATCTTGCTAAATGTTAATGGACTAAATATTGTTAACTGTGATTCTTACTTGATAACTGTTGTATAATATATTTTGCTATGTTAAGGTTAAAACCCTTCTTTTTATTTAGACAGAAAAGAGGAGATGATGGGAGATGTCATTCTGTATGTTTCTCATACTGGTTAATAATAAAGCACTGTTGGCCAATAGGAAAGGAAGATAGGAGGGACTAGGAGACAAGGAGGAAATAGGAAGTAGTAGGGAGGAGTCAAGATGGAGAGTCTGAAGAAAGCAGTATGCCACCAGCTCCCCGGTAAGAGAAGTACATAGATCAGCAGAAATGGGTTAATAATTATGGCAGAGCTAGCAGAGAAGAAACAAGTAACAGGGCCAACAGCATTGTATCAAATACAGAGTCTCTGCGTATTATTTGGGGCTGGTGGCGCAGCAGCAGGACAAGACCGGGCGGCGGCAGGCAGAAAAACAGTACTCGTTACACCCGTGCTGCAGCCAACTTTTCAGCTGACACCAAGATTTTGGCTACTACTGCTTCGCCAGGAATTGGCCCGTTATTTCAGGTCCTGCAGCATCACAACAGAGATTCAGGTGCTGGTAATGATGTCAGGCCAACAGAATTCATCAGGCAAGACAGAATTATTATCTGAGGATGAACTTATGGATTTTTAAAAATCTGTATTGACAGCATAGTTTTTCTTATCTGGTAAGTCTGCCCAGGAATTGATGATATGAAAAAGGTCAATGACTTACATATGTAAATATGTAATTATTAAATTGTTTCATTATATAATCTGTGAACCCTGAAATTTGGTGCCACCTTGTGTGACTCAAGTGTGACAGACGATCTAACTATCTGATTATTTCATTATTCAAATCTCTTTTTCTACTCCAGGAAGAGTGGAGTCTGGATCCACCTTGTTGGTGTTAAAGTGTCTCTAGTGATTTCATTTTTTATTTCTTTATTTAAATCAATGTGGATATCATTTCGTTATCTCTCTAGGGGTGAATCATGAGAAATTATTTCTTTATTCCTTCATTTTATTGTTCAAATCTATGATTAAGAAATGAAAGACTCTTCAGTATTGAGCAATCGTTTAGGCTCCACGTATAAAACACCATCCACTTGTTTAATCTTTATTCATTTAATTATGAAAATCTGTCATTATGTATTCAGTGGTCACTGGAGTTTTGAGCCTCCTTATGGGAGTCCATCGTGCCAGGCCATCACATTGCATAATACTACACTTACTTATTTAACTGTTAAACTAGTTAATTAAATAATAATTCATCATTTAATTAATGTATTTAAAATACAGTTAATGTTATGGACCATAAGTCCCTTTGGAGTCAGATTTTGGGAGTTGATGATGTAACATCATGTCATTACTTCATCATTTAGCTATGTAAATAGATCATTACAGCAGCGATAGTTTTAGGACTTTGGTGCCACCTCTTCGGTGTTAATATAAAATGCCAACTAATTAATTATCTATTTAATTTTTTAAATAAATCATTATTCCAGGAAGAGATCAGTCTGACTACTCCATGTGGGATTTAAGTATGCACCACCCTGTCATTATTTAATCATTTCTCATTATATGTTAATTATTTAAATCGATGAAGATGTTGTTCTTTTTTACTGTAGTCTGGCTATTCCTCCCTGGGAGTTGATCATGTAGTGTTATTTAACTCTAAGTACTACTTTCTTGAAAATCACTGGGGTTTGGTTCTACCTTATGAAAATCAGAATTGCAAATGAATTGAAAAAAAAAAGAAAGAATTTAACAGCTAGGCATTGATGCCACTCACCTTGAATCCCAGTACTTGGGAGGTAGAGACAGTTGGATGTCTGTCAGTTTGAAGCCAGCCTGGTCTTCACAGGAATTTCTGGACACGTTCCAAAGCCACAGCAAAACCCTATATCAAAAACCTAAAACAACACAAAATAAAACAAAAACAAAGAACTGAACAAAAAAATAAAACAACAGAGAGAGAGAGAGAGAGAGAGAGAGAGAGAGAGAGAGAGAATTTAGCCAAGAAATGATGTTTCAAGACTGTAAACTCAGCACTCTGGATATAGAAGCGGGTAGATCTCTGAGTTGAAGAACATCAAGGATACAAAGAGAAACCCTATGTGTGTGTGTGTGTGTGTGTGTGTGTGTGTGCTACCCTGAATTATGTACACATATGTACATACACATCCAAGTGTCCATGGAGATAAGGAGAAATCATCCTCACCAGGAGCTTTCTTTTCTGGTGGTTTTGAGACACCAGGTTTGGGTGTTAAAAATAGAAGTCCAGTCCTCTGGAAGAGGAAGAAATTCTCCTAACCTGAACAATGTTGCTAGCCAAAGAGATTCACTACTTACAGTTAGTTCTTCTACAGATTATTATTATTATTGTTATTATTATTAATTGTTAATATCATTCTTTGCTGCAGCATTGAGTGATGATACTGGATCCAACAAACTCAACAAACCTACAGGAGTTTATTGGGAAAGGGACTGAAGGCAGTGGTAGATGTCAAACAATTGGGGGCAGAAATAGAAAGAGAGAGAAAATTGGCAGTAGTTGCTTGCTAATAAAGAGGAGGGAAGAAGTTTAGAACCAGGCTCTGCAGTTGGGGCCCTTTCAACTGGGGACATGGGGGTTCCATTGGCCCAGCTCCTCATGGCCTTTGCATGCACTGTCTTATGGAGTCACTTAATGAATGCAAGGCTTAGCCTTCCAACTTTGACAGATTTTGAGATGTCAGTGTAGAGTGATCATCTCTTAAAAACAGGTCCAGGAGGGAAGTGAAGCTTATCTGTGGAAAGCAGAGAAGATCGACTCCAGGACATGGAAAGACTTGAGCATTAGAGAGGCCTGTGATCTGGAAAGGTTCCCTAAGAAGAAACAGGCCCTGGAGAGGACATGTGTGGAGTGACAGTCAGGTGCTGAGGAGAAACCACCAAGGCAGGAAGAGGAGTCTTTGGGAGTAGGAACAGGGCCAGGTTGCCTAAGATGAGGGTGAATCCAATAAATCAATTATTACTATTAGGTAGCACATGGTTTACTGGGTGCTATTATTTCCCTTGTTAATTATAGAACATTAATGTTATAAAAATGTTATAAAGGACACTAGCTGTAAGTGTGTGACAAAGGCCTTTTAATCTCAACATTCAGGAGGCAGAGGGAATTCTTTCTGTTTGAATGTAGTTGGGTCTACAAAATCATCTCCAGGACAGCCTGGGATTCACAGTGAAACAAATTCTGGAAAAGCACACAAAAGACCACTCCAGCAAATGTGTTTTTATTTATCCCTCCAAATGATAAATAAAATATGTCATGTGTCTTAATTTTCTTTCTACTCTTCAAGCCTTACCCTAAGAAATTCTTTTGCATTGTTTTACTAGTGAAAACATGTTTGCATTGTGTCTGTCATGCACAATAATATTGGGATTTTTTTTTTCTCTTTCCTGACTGGTTATCCATTTCTCCACAAAATGCCCAGTGTAATAAGCATCAGTCAATTCTTTGGATGTATTCACATTCCCAGTGTGTGTGTGTGTGTGTGTGTGTGTGTGTGTGTGTGTGTGTGTGTGTTTGTGTGTGTTTGTGTGTGTGTGTGTGTGTGTGTGTGTGTGTGTGTGTGTAGACCAGAAAACAACTTTTGGTGCCTATTCTCTCCACCATGAATCTCAGATATTTTACTCAGGTCCTCTAGACTGGGCCCTGGAAATGGTTTTATTCCCATTATCCTTCCAAATCTGGCATGATTTTACCGTAATACCTTGTTGAGTTTATTCTTTAATTACATTTTAATACATATATTTGCTTTCATTATGTGAATTGTGTCTGTATGAATGTATGAAATGCATGTGACTGCTTGCAGAAGCCATAAAAGAGCACTGGATTACATGGAGTTGGAGTTATAGGAGGTTATAAGCCACCAGGCATGGATACTGGGAAGTGAACACAGGTATTTGGCAATAGCAGTATATATTCTTTGCCTCTGATATAGCTCTAAAGCTCCTAATCCTAATTTATGTTTTTAGTTAAAAGTATTTTTTTCTTGTGTAGTTTTAATTACATTTTTTTCTTTCTTTCTTTTTTTTTTTTTTTTTTTTTTTTTTTTTTTTTTGATCAAACACATGCCTGTACACATGTGCTATCTTCCAGGCTTTACCAATCAAGGAAACATTTTGTGTCACTGGAATTTGGTATAAAGTGCCACTATCCAATGATCTACTTCAATGTCCATTAATTTCATATTTTAGTTTTAGTTTAAATACAGAGTATTGGGTTTAATAGTGGTATCTTTATATACTTGTGATTATGTGCTTTCCTTGTTTTCTTCCCACACTACTCTCCCTTTTGACCCTCCTCATCTCTAGCTGATTCCATTTCTTGTAGCATTTACTTCCAAGATATATTTACTAGTCTTTGCAAGTAAGGTTCTTGAGCAAATTCTGTATCTACCAAAATAGTGTTAAAACAAAAATTAATTAAAAGAGATGGGGTAGAACAATCCATATTCAACGGCAAACACTGATATGACATGTCAATTCTTAATATATATGCCCCAAACACATGATGAGGAAACATACCCAAGAAGATTAAACAGGAAGAAACTATTGAATCACAGTTAAAATTAATAAATTAGAAACAAAGAAAAATAAAATTATTGAATGAAAAACATATTTGATTTTTGTGTGAAAATCAACTATACAGACAAAACTAAGAGAGAGAGAGAGAGAATATAACAGTTAATAAAATCAGAAATTAAAAGGAGACATAATCAACAAGGAAAACCACAGAACCATAAGAAATACTTGAAAAATACATCATCCAAATTGGGAATATATATCTTGATAGGTACCACTTACCAAAGTTCAATCAACTCCACATGAACAATTTGAATATAGAACTATCATGCATAATGAAATAAAATGAATCATTACAAGCCTCACAACCAAAAATAAGTAAGAATTTAAATAAATAAATAAATAAAATCTGAGTGAAACATTGTTTTAACATGGGAATTTACCAGCCTTTCAAAGAAGAGTTAGAAATGTTACTTCTCAACTTATTCCATGATATAAAAACACAAGAAACTTTACCCAATTTATTTTATGATGCCACAGGTACACAGATATCCATGCATTCAGGCTTTTTAAAAAAATATTCATACATAATTTATGTCAGATGTTACTACATCATATACCATTAACCTGAAACAGGGTACAGTGGAAATTTGGCTTTCTGGATAGCACTTAACAATCTGGATATTGCAACAGGTTGACAGACTTGGGGATTCCAATTTCAATAATTCAATGGATCATAGCCAAACTGCCTGATAACGTTGAGATCATAAACCTTACTCAGCAAGGCTTTCCTATGTTGTGGGAAATATAAAGAGAATTGGATATCAATTTTTCTCATGAATATATGTGAACAAATAATAAAATCCTCATAAAGAGATTCCAAAACAGGACAAAATATCATCCAAACCAATAAAGGAGGCATCATTGCAAAGAGGGAGTGATAATACAACACAAAAAAATCAAACATATTTAATGCACAATAAAAGTAAATTTTAAAAAACATAAGTATTCCTTTATTTTAATTTTATATATTGATGCCAGTTGCCTCTCCCTCCCTTCATCTTTTTGTCTTCCACTTTCTCATGCCTCCTGACCCCCTTCCCCTCCTACCTCTCCACACTCCACATGTAGGGTGATGCCTTCCAGGAGGGCTAATCTAAATCTTTCAAGTCATTTGGAGTAGGGACTAAGATTTTTCTCCTGTATCTATGTTAAGGGAGTATCCCTTCATGGAGGATGTGATCCCAAAGCCCTTGTGTGCACCAGGGATACATACTAGTTCCACTCTCCAAGGTCGCTTAGACTGTCCAGGCATTCTATCTTAGACCCATGTTTAGTGGATCCGAGTCAGTCCCATGATGAATTGCCAGCTATCCCTCTGGTGCCCATTAGCTCCTCTATATTCATATAAGCTGCCTCTATTTGTTACTGCAGCCTGGTGTTGTCCTCCCTCTGTGCATATGGATTCCAGTTATGCCAAGTGTTTAGTTGTGGCTCTTTCCTTCTGTTTGCATCAGCTACTAGATGAGGACTCTATTATGGTGCATAAGTTACTCATCAATCTCATTATCAGGGAAGGCAATTTATGGTAGCCTTTCCACTGTTCCTCAAATTGTTAGTTGGGGTCAGACTTGTAGATGTCTGGACATTTCTCTAGGTTCAGTTTTCTCTTTAAAACTACAATGGCTCCCTCTTTTATGGATTCTCTCTGTGTCTCTCCTTCTATCTCTGTCTCTCTCACTCCCTTTCCTCTCATCTATTCCTTCCCTGACACAATCTTCCCACGTGCTTTTCTGTCCTCTTCTGTTTCTTGTAGATCGTTCTCTATTCATTGTCCCCACCAACACCCCATATGCTCAGTAGATCTTGTCCCATTCCTATTCTGTGAGGGACCTTATATGAATCTCTTATAATCCTCCTTGTAGCCTAGTTTCTCAGCCAAAGTGAATTATAAACTGGTGATCCATTGCACTATGTCTAAAATTTATATATGAGTGAGTTCATACCATGTTCCCCTTTTTCTGACTGGGTTACCAGATTCAGGATGGATTTTTCAAGTTCTATCCATTTGCCTCTAGATTTCAAGATTCCAGTGTGTGAGTGTGTGTGTGTGTGTGTGTGTGTGTGTGTGTGTGTGTGTGTGTGTGTGTGTGTGTGTGTGTGTGTGTGTGTGTGTGTGTGTTCGTAGCATAGTGCTCCATTGTGGAAATGTGCACCATCTTCTTTATCCATTCTTCAGTTGAAGGGCATTTAGGTTACTTCAATGTTCTTGCTATTACAAATAATGCTGCTCTGAACATAAACATGTCTTTGTTGCATGGATGGGGATTATTTGGCTATATTCCTAAGTGGGGGATTGCTAGGTAATGTGGTAGAGTCATTCCCATTTTCCTGAAGAACTGCCACACTGATCACCAAAATGGTTGTACATGTTTGCTTTCCAACCTGCAGTGGAGGAGTGTTCCCCTTTCCCCACATCCTCTCCAGCACAAGTTGTCATTGGTGTTTCTAATTTTAGCCATTCTGGCAGGAGTAATATATCTCAGAGTTGTTTTGATTTGCATTTCCCTTATACCCAAGGATTGTGAGCAATTTCTTTAGATTTTTTCAGCCATTTTGGATTCCTCTATTGAGAATTCTCTCCTCAGTTTTTTTTTAATTCAACTTTTAATAGGTTTATTTGGTGTGTGTGTGTGTGTGTGTGTGTGTGTGTGTGTGTGTGTGTGTGTGTTTAGGCCAGGGCTATCACCTTCTTTTCCTAAAACATTGCTCCCCTGTGACTGGGGTGTGTGTAGGTAGGGAGGTACATGTGGAGGTGAGGGGAGAGTTATGAAGAGTCAGTCTCTCCTCTCATCTTCACAGGATTTCTGGAACTCTAACTCAAGCTGTCAGGTTTCTATATCAAGCATTTTTACTCATGCAGCTATCTTGTCTGCCCCATAACTATTTCTCATCTTCTATCTATCTATCATCTCCTATCACTTATCTGTCTATAGTAATCAATTATCAATCTATGTACCTATGTATGCATGTATGTATGTATCTATCTATCTATTTATTTATCAATCAAACACCTAACATCTATCACCTAACTCACTAGGCACATAGCCTCAAAAAGAAACAACCAGCCTAGAGACAGTGGCTGGCTGGCCAGCAGGCCCCAACCATATCTACCTACCAAGTTCAGGATTACACATATGCAATACCATCCCTGCTTTTCTGTGTGACTGCATAAATGAGATTGTACTTAGATCCACATGCTTCCACAACAAGACATTTACTGACTGATCTGTGTGCCTCAGTTCATATTCCAGTTTTAATTTTTAGCTTTTAAGCACATTTTCTGTAAGTGTTAGTATTTGGGCATTTTTACTGACCTGCCCTTGGGGTTCTGACATGCTATGTGCACAGCTACAGCCACTAAGAGCACCACCTGTGCACATTCTCTATGTTCCCTTTTAAAGGGTCCTGCCTACCTCTCTCTCTCTTCCTCTCTCTCTTTCTGCTTCTCTTCCTGTCTCTCGGTCTACCCTCCTTCCTGTCCCTTACTTTTCTACTGCTCCTGTCCCCATAGTTCAGTTTTCCCCCTCCCTTCCCCCCATTTCCCATTCCCTTTCCCCTAAAAAAAGAAACAAACTCCACATGAGCTTTTTTTTTAATTTTTATTTTACATATCGATAAAAGTATCCAAGTCCCCTCTCCCTTCCTCCCTCTCTCCCTCCCGCTACGCCTTTCTACCCCTTCACATGCACCCTGACCAACCTCCCCTCCCATCCCCCCTCACTCCACATGTAGGATGATGCCATCTAGGAGGGGTCATATAAATCTGTCAAGTCATTTGAAGTGGGGAAAAGGACTTCTCTCCTGTCTCTAGGTTATAGGAGTACACCTCCATGGGGCATGTGCCTACAAGTCCCTTTTGTGTACCAGGAATACATCCTGGTTCCACTGCCTGGAATTCCTTAGACTGCTCAGGCCTTCTAGCTGAGACCCATATTCAGGGGGGTTTGAGTCAGTCCCATGATGGATTCCAAGCTATCAGTCTGGGGGCCAGTTAGCTTCTCCTTGTTCAGGTCAGCTGTCTCTATGCGTTTCTACAAACTGGTCTTGTCCTGTCTCTTTGCATCTGGATTCTTTTTCAGGTCAGTGTTTATTTGTGGCTGTTTGCTTCTGTTTCCATCAGTTACTAGATGAGGGCTCTATGTTGTGGATAAGTTAGTCATCGATCTCACTATCAGGGAAAGGCATTTATGGTAGCCTTTCCACTGTTGGTCAAATTGTTAGTTGGGGTCAGTATTGTATTTCTCTGGACATTTCTGTAGGTTCAGTTTTCTCTTCAATCCTATAAAGGCTCCCTCTTTTAAGTTCTCTCTCTCTGTCTCTCACTCTCTCTTTTCTGTCTTCTATTCCTCTACTGACACAATCAATAAATATCTTTACCCTTACATTATAAAGACTCTCTTTTTGATCCCCTTTGAAGGAAGTACTTCACGATGAAGTGTCCCATGGAAAAATCACGGGGACATGAAGAATCATGGAATTTCAAATAATAATTTCTCTGACCAGCAGTGCCTACTTATTGCTGGGTTGAGGTGGGCTAGAACCTGAAAATAATGGGAGAGAAAGAAGGAATGAGACCAAGCAATGCTTGTCAAGGTCTCACTTTATTAGGCACAAAGAGGGGTTTTTAAAGCAAAGCGGGGAGGAAGTGGGTAGGGGTAGCTTTGCTGACTCTGGGGCTCTGGTAAGGTCCCACACCATAAACATCAGACCATAAACGTCTGATTATCTCAGTTCCTGGTGTCTGGTTCATCTCAGTTCCTGGAAGGAGTGGAACAGACCACTGTTTAGCAGTTTTCTGTTTTACCAAGATAAGGCTCAATTAGAATTTTAAGGTGTAAGTGATTCTGCAAGAGTATGTGACTCAAGTCTGGATCCCAACATCTCCCCCTATTTTATTCTTTTTTCATGGAGCGTCTATCGTAGGCTACATAGTGGGCTCCCACAATCGGGCCCTGGGGATGGGCTTGTCATTATGGGACAAATGGTAGGACCCCTGTCTTAATCTACATAGGGTGCATCCTCACTCAGCACTCAAGGACATGGCCAAAAATTGGGCAAGAAACTCGGGCAAGATGAGTGGGCTCCTGAGAGATGGTCCTATGCTACTGCTGTCATTGAGCGACTTATAGCCAAAGAGAAGGGTCTGCCTACATTTTGTGGCACTGAGATGTTACCGTCATTGACGTCTTCATATTTGAGAGAACCAGGTCCTCTGTTGTTCGAGTCCTATGAAATCGAGTCCTTGTCTAGGTGGTTCAGGACTGGCACTGTCACCATCCTCATCAGGTTTCTCAGAAGAGCCCTGTTCCCTTTCCAAAAGCTGATGGTAGTGTACAGAAATAGCATGAAATCAATTTGAGTTCTGATCAATTGAGTTAATTTCTGGAATGCCCAAAGCCCAAAAGTCATTGTCAGTAGCAATCCCATAAATGGTCCCAGGAAAGAAGGAAGCAAGGTAGAAAGCCAAGGGGAGGTGGAAAGCCAATTTTTATATTAGGACTTGGCCTGTTCCCACTGCCGTTTACGTTCAGCAAGACTTTTCTGCATTCTATCTAAGCTGTCTTCCATTAAGCCAGTCTTATCAGCATAAAAGCAACATTCCTCTTTGATTATTGCACAAATTCCTCTTTGTTGTAAAAACAATAGGTTTAAGCCTTGACTGTTCTAGAGAATGACCTTTGAGAGAGAGAGAGAGAGAGAGAGAGAGAGAGAGAGAGAGAGAGGGGAGAGGAGGTATTACACTTCTGAGGTCTCAGGTCCAGTTTTCCTGTTCCACACATCTCCACCAAATGGTCTGGCAGCCACTGGACCTCATCTTCTTCCTGCAAGAAAACACAAACATGCCCTCACCCCTCTCAACCCCCCTATTAGGAGAAAGTTGGGCTCTTTCCATAGTCTCAGGCATGGATCTTTCCATTTGACTTGAGTAAATGTCTCTTGAGTTTCATCATATCAGCATCTGTCTGCGACAGATTGCTCATAGGCTTCCACATTCAAAAAATTTAAATGAAGAGAGCATCATGTAGGGCACCACTTGCGCTGACCAGCAGGGCCTAGATATTCCTGGTTGCTGGGAACCAAACTCTTATGTTTTTGGTTGTGAGCCTAGCCTTTAACAGCTGAGCCATCTCTACATATTAAGAGCACATGAAGCTATGTTGTGAAATAATGGTGTGTAGTACATTGGTGCCATTGCTGCTTGACAAACATTCAGCATTTCAACATGGAAGACCAACCAAAGAGCTGAAGCACCTGCAGAGGCAGTCAGAATTCTTTGAGCTTAAAGTCAGACATGCAGAATAAGTGCTAGGACAGCCCAAGACACAGAG
This sequence comes from Phodopus roborovskii, assembly GCF_943737965.1. Taxonomy (NCBI): domain Eukaryota; kingdom Metazoa; phylum Chordata; class Mammalia; order Rodentia; family Cricetidae; genus Phodopus; species Phodopus roborovskii. The sequence continues at coordinate 52,889 of NW_026126825.1, read as the reverse complement.
AGGAACCCTGTTGTGGAAAAGTTGATGAAATCCACCATTAGCTGTTTGGTGGCTGTGCACATGCTTAAGCCCAAATCTCCTGAGGCTGAGGCTGTCTGATTTTCATGATTTGAGGATATCCAGGTCTACTGAATGAGTTCCAGGACTACAAAGATAAAGCCTTTCTTGAAAACAGCAATGCAAACCTACAAAAATCAAGAAAGAATCCGATGTACCTTTAATATGGATCGAATCATCTGGTGTTTGCCTGCATACGTAAATGAGGAAGCTCTCTTTTTGGCTACTTCTCCTAATTCTGGCTAACAATTTCATTCCTATACTAGCAATAGAGCCACATTCTTTGAAAAACTTAGTATATATTGAAGAAAAGTTGAGCTTTTGTCTGATGAACTAGACAACTACTGTACTCTTAAGATTTCACATGGTAGGAAGTCATTGCTGAACTACAGAGAAAGAACTTTTGAGACATTCTAGAACATCTGCTTGGAGAGATTAATCCTACCAGTCCTGTGTATGTAGAGAAGCATGAATCCATGAATAATGCAGATAGTTTAAAACTGCTCACTGACTAAGTTGTGCTGGGTAACAGTAGTGTTCATAAACAAAAATATTCCTAGCTCCATTCCTCTCTAAATTTTCAACTTTCCATGAAGAATGCTCTTTTTATAATTTTGCATTTGTCAAGCGGTTTTTCTGAGATTCATGAATAAAACACCTACAGTGATAGAACAATCATCAAGCTTTCTTATGAGAAAAAGACAAATTATCATCTTTTGCTATTATTTCCTGACAGTTGGAAGTTCCTATACAACCAGGCCAATAACACCTCATGCTGCACACTGCTCAGTGGGTGATGGGTCTCCATGGGTACCAAAACTCGATGACCAGGTCAGGAGTGGCTTTGGCTTGACAGACAGACACAAACACACTGGAGGAGTTTTGCACCTGCTGCGATTTTTCATTTAGAGTATTAGGTTTTTATACAGAAATTACAAGGAACACATTTTGGTCACAATTTACAGACATATTATAAAATGCGAGTAATTCTTTTGAAGCATGAGATCCAAAAACAATTATTCTGACCTGCCTGTGGTCAGTGCACCAGAGATTTGGTTTACTGAGTTTAGATAAAAGTCATTGTCTCTGATCAGTGAACTGTTAACAGCATTGAAAAGAACATTTGCATTGCTTTATTAATTTTAGAGGATAGTCCTAAATAATTTTATTTTATTTTATATAACAAAGTCCAATTAAATGAAAACAAACATTGATACACAATATTTGGGAATTTGGGCGTCATTCTTTCCAAACTACTTCTGGGTGGTAAGGGGCGCTGTCAAGGGGATTCGAAGAAGATTCAGAAATCCAAGCTGTAGTCTGTAAGGCTGCTTTGTCCAGATGTTTTGAATGTAGGATCAACTTGTACTCTGATTCAGTCAGTCTGGCATGATTAAACGACATTAGTCATTTTCTGTGGAAACAAAAATAGAAATCCTTTTCCCCAGTAACTTGTCCTTCAACTTAAATTTTGGAGACAATGCATTTTTTTAATTTAATTTATTATTTTAAATGTTCATGCCAGTTCCCTCTCCCTCCCTCTTTCCCTCCCTCCATCCCTCCTTCCCTCCCTTTTATCCTCTCTGCCCTCTCACATGCACTCTAACCACCCTCCATTCCATTCCCCCACCCCAATTCCATATGTAGGGGAATGCCATCCAGTTGGGGTCATGGAGATCTGACAGGTCATGTGAAGTAGGGACTAGGGCTTCTCTCCTGTCTCTAGATTAAGGCAGTTATCCTCCATGGGGGATGTGTTCTCAAAGTCCTTTTGTGCACCAGGGATACATCCTGGCTCCACAGTCTGAAGTCCCTTAGACTGCTCAGTCCTTCTGGCTGAGACCCATATTCAGGGTGGCCTGAGTCAGTCCCATGCTGGCTTCCCAGTTATCAGTCTATTGGCCGTTAACTCCTCCTTGTTCAGGTAGGCTGTATGTGTTTCTGACGCATGGTCTTGTCCTCTCCATCTGCATCTGGGTTTCAGTTCAACTCAGTGTTTATGTATGGGTGTTTGCTCCTGTTTCCAACAGGCATTAGTTGAGAGCTCCATGGATAATTTAGTTGTTGATCTCACTCTCTGGAAAGGGCATTTATGGTAGAGAACTACAAGACTGCTCCCAACTAACAACCTGAGCTTCCGTGGAGGAGCTGACTAAAGTGTTACAGACGATCTAACTCTCTGATTATTTCATTATTCAAATCTGTATTTTTCTACTCCAGGTAGAGTGGATTCTGGATCCACCTTGTTGGTGTTAAATTGACTCTTGTGATCTCCTTCTTCCTTCCTTCCTTCCTTCCTTCCTTCCTTCCTTCCTTCCTTCCTTTCTTCATTTCTTTCTTTCTCATTTTCTCTTTCTTTAAATCAATGTTGATATCAATTTGTAATCTCTCTAGGGGTGAATTATCAGAAATTATCTCTTTATTCATTCATTTTTTTGTTCATCTCTATGATTAAGAACTCAATGACCCTTCAGTATGGAGCAATCATTTAGGCTTAACAGATAAAACACCACCCACTTGTTTAATGTTTATTCATTTAATTATGAACATCTGTCATTATGTATTCAGTGATCCCAGGAGTTTGGGCCTCCTTACACTTCCTTAGCTGTTAAACTAGGAAATTGAATGATAATTCATCATTTAATTAACGAATTTAAAATACAGGTGATGTTATGAACCATTAGTCCTTTTGGGAGATTTTGGGAGTTGATGTAACATCATCTCATTACTTCATCATTTAGCTATATAAATAGTTCTTTACATCAGTGATAGGTTTAGGACTTTGGTGCCACTTCGTCAGTGTTAATATAAAATGCATACTAAGTAATTATCAATTTAATTTTTTAAACACATCATTATTCCAGGAAGAGCTCAGTCTGACTACTCCATGTGGGATTTATGTATGCCCCACCATGTCATTATTCAATCATAATTCATTGTACATTAATTATTTAAATCGATGAAGCAGTTGTTATACTTGACTGGGGTCTGGCCATTCTTCCACGGAGTTAATAGTGTAGCATTATTTAATTATCTAAGTACTACTTCCTTGACAATCACTAGAGTTTGGTTCCATCTTATGAACATTAAGTAAGCAGGACAATCAAGTTATTAACTTACTGTGTTTGCGTAAGTAATGATGGTGTCATCCGTCATTTGGCTGATGTGGGACTGACACAGCAGGAGATCGGTCCCAGAAGCAGTGCTCAGAGAATGGGGGACACTGCCTTATACAGTGATTACTGATTACGAAATAGTAGATTTTTAACAGTTGAATGATTACACGATTTAAAAAAAAAAAACCTGTATGGTTTCGCATCATCAGATTCTGAGAGGTTGCAAAAGAACACACCAATGAAGGACACAGTGACCACCAATTTTAAAAATGCAATAACAGAATAATCTCCTTATCAGGGAATCGCATCTAAAGAACTCTGTCTTTTTCAAGCTTATGTCACTATAGGCAAGTTGTAGCTTGAGAGACTGGTAAATATGTAGCTTGAGAGAATGGTAAATATGTATAATCAGAGGATGAAATAGCAGACCATTTCATCCTCTGATTATGTTGTTATTTGATTATTAAAATAGAAAATTAGATAATCCATGATCAGTGGATTGTGGTGACGCGAAGGTGGAGGCAATTATTATAGACCATCTTAATGTCAATTATGTAGTTAAAATATTTAAATTAATCACGACAGCATCGTTCATGAGCCTGGTTTGGAGCCATCTCAGGGAAGTGGATGATGTTACATGAACTATTTATTTAATTATTTAATTATATAAAACAATGATTACATCGTCCATGACACCTGGAATCTGGTGTCACAGATCATCTAATTACATAATTAATGTATTTAAATAGACAATCTCTGTTAATCCCCAAGATAATGTAAATATTTGTATAGTAATGTAAACAACAATCCATTCCATGAAGAGACCTGCAAAGCTCCCTCTTGTGGAGTTAATGTGCAATATCATTACATTTTATGATTCATTTCTTCAATTGATGATGATGACATCCTTCATGCCTGGATTCTGACCATGCTTCCCTGCCAGGAAAATGCTACATCACCTATTTATTGTGACAGTTAGGTATTACTGACTTATTAAATTCTTGAAATTATGTAAACGACCAACAATGACATCACAGTTTACAGTTAGGGTGCAAATATCTGTCAGGAACAAGGTTAGGAAAGATGTACACATGGGCAGAGCATTTTCTGAATGATCTATGCATCTGCCAGAATACGAGGGATGCTGGATGATTGAGTCCAGAAGGTTGCATGGTGCCAACCGAGAAGTACAAGGACTTCACCAAGGCCGGCATGGTGGTCTGGGTGTTGACTACCTGCTCTTCCTCCACATCTGCACATAGGTTGTGATCTACCATGAGAAGAAGGAGTGGCACTAGGAGGTCGGGACAATCACCGAGACCTGGCAAAAGGACGATGACTCACAACACGGAAGAATATCTCCCTGTCAGCTATGCTGGTGATGCCCCAGCTGCAGCGATCTTTTCAGCTGATATTAATACTGTGGCTACTACTGCTACACCAGGATTGGTCCCATTATCTCACGTCCTGCCAGACCACAACAGAGATTCAGGTGCTTGTGATGATGTCAGGCCAACAGAATTCATCAGGCAAGACAGTATGATTATCTGAAGATTAACTGATGGCATTTTAAAAATGCATGATGAGAGCATACAGTTTCATACCTGGAAAGTCTGCCCAGGAATTGATGATACAATAAAAGGTCAACGGCTTACATATTTAAAGATGTAATTATTAAATTCTTTCATTACATAATCTGTGATCCCTGAAGTTTGGCGCCACCTTGTGTCACACTCAAGTTTGACAGACGATCTAACTATCTGATTATTTCATTATTCAAATCTGTCTTTTTCTACTCCAGGAAGAGTGGAGTCCGGATCCACCTTCTGTTGTTAAATTGTATCTTGTGAAGACTTTCTTTCTTTATTCCTTCCTTCCTTACTTCCTTCCTTCCTTTCTGTCTTACTTCCTTCCTTTATTTAAATCTATGTTGATATCATTTTGTTATCTCTCTAGGGGTGAATTATGAGAAACTATCTCTTTATTCATTCATTTTTTTTGTTCAATTCTATGATTAAGTACTAAATGTCTCTTCATTATTGAGCAATCATTTAGGCTTCACGCGTAAAACACCATCCACTAGTTTAATGTTTATTAATTTAATTATGAAAATCTGTCATTATGTATTCAGTGATCACTGGAGTTTTGAGCCTCCTAAGAGGAGACCGTTGTACCAGACCGTCACGTCATCTAATACTACACTTACTTCTTTAACTGTTAAACTAGGAAATTAAATAATAATTCATCATTTAATTTACGTATTTAAAATACAGGTAATGTTATGGACCATAAGTCCCTTTTGGAGTCAGAATTTGGTAGTTGATGTTGTGATATCATCTCAATACTTCAACATTTAGCGATGTAAATAGATCTTTACATCAGCAAAAGGTTTAGGCCTTTGGTGCCATCTCATCAGTGTTAATATAAAAGGCCCACTAATCAATTGTCAATTTAATTTTTTAAATTCCGCATTATTCCAGGAATAGATCAGTCTGACTACTCCATGTGGGATTTAAGTATGCACCACCATGTCATTTTTCAATCTTTTTTCATTATATATTCATTATTTAAATCGATGAAGTTGTTGTTCTTCTTGACTGGAGTTGGTCCATTCCTCCATGGGCGTTAATCACGTGGTATTATTTGATGATCCAAGTTCTACTTCCTTGGCAATCACTGGAGATGGGTTCCATCCTATGAATGTTAAGTATGGAGGTCTATCCAATTATTAACTCATTTGTTTGCGTAAGTAATGATGGTGTCATTCGTCATTTGGCTTCTGTGGGATTGACACAGCAGGAGATAGGTACCAGAAGCAGTGCCCAGAGAATGGGGGACACTGCCTTATACGGTGATTACTGATTATGTCATAGTAGATTTTTAACAATCGAATGATTACACGATTTTAAAAAACTGTACTGTTTCACATCATCGGTTTCTGAGAGGTTGCAACAGAAATGGCCCATGAAGGACACAGTGAACACCGATTTTAAAAATGGAATAACTGAATAATCTCCTGATCAGGGAATCTCATCTAATGAAAGCTGTCGGGCTGATAACATGACACACCACCAGCAATAAATAACTCTAAATAACCATATTAGAAAGCAGGGTACAAGACTTAATACAGAACATTCAATTGAGGAATCCAAAATGACTGAAAGAAACAAAAGACACTGCTCAAAATCCGTAATCATCAGCCTAAAGCAAATCTAAACAACTCTGAGAAAGCATGGGATCAAGCTCCTCTAAAGGTAAGAGAATGAAGAGGTATTTATTTTATTTTCAATAAAGAGAAAAGGATTATGGTAGAGGCGATTAATTCTATTGTTTCCATTCTAGAAATTAGAAAATTGAAGCATAGAAAACAGGTTTAAAATACTCATCATTGTACTTGAATGGCACAATGATGCATTCGTGTTCGTTCTTATGTCACTATAGACATGTTGTAGCTTGAGAGACTGGTAAATATGTAGAACTCAAAAGAAAGAGCCCTGATTTGTTTTTGTGAGAAACTCGGTGAGGATGTAAGGTTAGTTCATCGGTGGGTATACTCCTTTTAGCATGCGGGAGGGGCACTAGAATGTTGCAGAATGTTGGTTAATAAATGTTGCCTGGCAACCCAGCTTGCATTCTGTATCATGGTATCATGGGCCAAGGACCAGAGAGCAGCTTCGAGAAAGTGTAATCATGGGACATTACAGTCTACCAAGATAACTATCTCCTAAAACTTTTAATGACAACATTTGATTCGCCTAAACAAGTCATAGCCACACCTCTGGAGGTGTGCCTACAGCTTTTACTGGTTACCAAATTAAAGATTACCTAATTATCAGACAACGTAGTCTGTGGAGAAACAGTTCAATGTCTTCTGTTTATGAATACTCTCTCTCCAAAGAAGTCACACTATGGAAAAAAAGTCAAATAAGACTCACAATTATTCATCAAAAGGTGAGTTTGCCATTGATGACTTCCTTCAGGAAGGTCATAATCCATTTGTTAGAGTACACTTAGGGATTATTGGATTTCAGTCCATCTCTTTTGAGGCAGCCGCCCAACATTTAATATGTGATATCTTCTAAAAATCCTGCATACACAATGACAGTTCAGCATTTAAACATGTTACTACTCTGCTCTGCAATTAAATAACTGATGAACCTGGGAGTTTCCCACAATCATGTGGGAGTCAACAGGAGTCAATTGTGTGGAGTATGGTAGACCATTTCATCCTCTAATTATGTTGTTATTTGATTATTAAAATAGGACATCAGATAATCCATGATCAGTGGATTGTGGTGAAGCGATGTGGGAGGCAATTATTATAGACCATCATAATATCAATTATGTAGTTAAAATATTTAAATTAATCACGACAGCATTGTTCATGTGTCTGGTTTGGAGCCACATTAGGGAAGTGGATGATGTTACATGAACTCATTTTTTGATAATTTAATTATATAAAACAATGATTATATGGTCCATGACACCTGGAATCTGGTGCCACAGATCATCTAAATACATAATTAATGAATTTAAATTGACAATCTGTGTTAATCCCCAAGGTAATGTAAATATTTGTATAGTTATGTAAACAACAATCCTCCATTCCATGAAGAGACCTGTAAAGCTCCCTCTTGTGGAGATAATGTGCAATATCTTCACATTGTATGATTCATTGACTCAATTGATGATGATGTCTTCCTTCATGACTGGAGTCTGGCCATGCTTCCCTGTCAGTAGAATGCTACATCCCTATTTATTGTGACAGTTAGCTATTAGTCACTTATTTAATTCTTTAAATTATGTAAGCGACATACAGTGCCATCTCTGATTACGGTTAGGGTGCAAAAATCTGTCAGGGACAATGTTAGGAAAGTTGTAGACATGGGCAGAGCATTTTCTGAATGATCTATGCATCTTCCAGAGTACGAGGCATGCCGGGTGATTGAGACCTGAAGGTTGCACCGTGCCCTCTGAGAAGTACAAGGACTTCAGCAATGCCGGCACGGTGGTCTGGCTTTTGACTACCTGTTCTTCCTCCACATCTTCACATCGGTTGTGATCTACCATGAGAAGAAGGAGTGGCACTAGGAGGTCGGCACCATCACCGAGACCTGGAAAAAGTATGACGACTCAGAACACAGAAGAACATCTCTCTCTCAGCTATGCTATTGATGCCCCTGCTGCAGCCATCTTTTCAGCTGTTACCAACATTATGGCTACCACTGCTACGCCAGGATTGGGCCCACTATCTCACGTCCAGCTGCACCACAACAGAGATTCAGGCGCTTGTGATGAGGTCAGGCCAACAGAATTCATCAGGCAAGACAGTATGATTATCTGACTATTACCTGATGGCATGTCAAAAATGCGTGATGACAGCATAAAGTTTCGTACCTGGCAAGTCTGCCCAGGAATCGATGATACAAAAAAAGGTCAACGGCTTACATATTTAAAGATGTAATTATTAAATTCTTTCATTATATAATCTGTGATCCCTGAAGTTTGGTGCCACCTTGTGTGACTCAAGTGTGACAGACCAACTAACTATCTGATTATTTCATTATTCAAATCTGTCATTTTCTACTCCAGGGAGAGTGGAGTCTGTATCCACCTTGTTGGTGTTAAATTGTATCTTGTGAATTCTTTCTTTCTTTCTTTCTTTCTTTCTTTCTTTCTTTCTTTCCATATTTCATTCTTTCTTTCTTCCTTTCTTTATTTAAATCAATGTTGATATCATTTTGTTATCTCTCTAGGGTTGAATTATGAGAAACTATCTCTTTATTCATTCATTTTTTGTTCAAATCTATGATTAAGAACTCAATGTCTCTTCAGTATTGAGCAATCATTTAGGCTTAACGCATAAAACACCATCCACTTGTTTGATGTTTATTCATTTAATAATGAAATTCTGTCATTACGTATTCAGTGATCACTGGAGTATTGAGCCTCCTTTGGGGAGACCGTTGTACCAGACCATCACGTCATCTATTACTACACTTACTTCTTTAACTGTTAAACTAGGAAATTAAGTAATAATTCATCATTTAATTTATGTATTTAAAAACAGGTAATGTTATGGACCAGAAGTCCCTTTTGGAGTCAGATTTTGGGAGTTGATGATGTAATATCATCTCATTACTTCATCATTTAGCTATGTAAATAGATCTTTACATCAGCGATAGGTTTAGGACTTTGGTGCCATCTCATCAGTGTTAATATAAAAGGCCCACTAATTAATCTTCAATTTAATTTTTTAAAAACATCATTTTTCATGTAACAGATCAGTCTGACTACTCCATGTGGGATTTAAGTATGCACCACCATGTCATTTTTCAATCATTTTTCATTACATGTTAATTATGAAAATCGATGAAGATGTTGTTATTCTTGACTGGAGTCGGGCCAAACCTCCACGGGAGTTAATCACGTGGCATTATTTAATTATCTAAGTACTACTTCTTTGACAATCACTGGAGTTTGGTTCCATCTTATGAAAGTTAAATATGGAGGACTATCCAATTATTAACTTATTTGATTGCGTAAGTAATGATGGTGTCATCCCTCATGTATCTGTTGTGGGATTGACAGCAGGAGATTGGTACCAGAAGCAGTGCCCAGAGAATGGGCGACACTGCCTTATACAGTGATTACTGATTACGCAATAGTAGATTTTTAACAATCGAATGATTACACGATTTAAAAAAAAAAAAAACTGTACTGTTTCCCATCATCAGTTTCTGAGAGGTTGCAACAGAACTGACCCATGAACACACAGTGACCAATGATTTTGAAAATGGAATAACTGAATAATTTCCGATCAGGGAATCTCATCTAATGAACTCTGTCAGGCTGTTATCATGACACACCACCAACAATAAATAACTCTAAATAACCATATTAGAAAGCAGGGTACAGGACTTAATAGAGAACAGTCAATTGAGGAATCCAAAATGACTGAAAGAAACAGAAGACACTGCTCAAAATCCTTAATCATCAGCCTAATGCAAATCTAAACAACTCTGAGAAACCATGGGATCAAGCTCTTCTGAGGAAAGAGGATGCAGAGGAGTTAATTTTATTTTCAATGAAGGGAAAGGGATTATGGTACAGGCGATTATTTGTATTGTTTGAGTTCTAGAAATTAGAAAACTGAAGCATAGAAACAGGTTTAAAATACTCATCATTGTACTTGAATGGCACAATGATGCTTTCGTTTTCATGCTTATGTCACTATAGGCAAGTTGTAGCTTGAGAGACTGGTAAATATGTAGATCTCAAAAGAAAGAGCCCTGCTTTGTTTTTGTGAGAAACTCAGTGAGGCTGTAAGGTTAGTTCATCGGTGGGTATACTCCTTCAAGCATGTGGGAGGGGCACTAGAATGTGACAGAATATTGGTTCATAAATGTTGCCTGGCAACCCTGCTTGCATTCTGTATCCTGGTATCATGGGCCAGAGAGCAGCTTCGAGAAAGTGTTATCATTGGACATTACAGTCTCCCAAGGTAACTATCTCCTAAAATTTTAATGACAACATTTGATTCGCCTAAACAAGTCATAGCCACACCTCTGGAGGTGTGCCTACAGCTTTTACTGGTTGCCAAATTCAAGATTACCTAATCATCAGAGAACGTAGTCTGTGGAGAAACAGTTCAAAGTCTTCTGTTTATGAATACTCTCTCTCCTAAGAAGTCACACTATGGAACAAGAGACAAATAAGACTCACAATTATTCATCAAAAGGTGAGTTTGCCCTTGATGGCTTCCTTCAAGAAGGTGATAATCCATTTGTTAGAGTAGACTTTGTGATTATTGGATTTCAGTCCATCTCTTTTGAGGCAGCCACCCAACATTAATTATGTGATATCTTCTAAAAACCCTGCATCCACAATGACAGTTCAGCATTTCAACATGTTACTACTCTGCTCTGCGATTAAATAACTCATGAACCTGGGAGTTTCCCACAATCATGTGGGAGGCAACAGAGAGTCAATTGTGTGGAGTATGGCAGACCATTTCATCCTCTTATTATGTTGTTATTTGATTATTAAAATAGGACATTAGATAATCCATGATCAGTGGATGTGGTGATGCAATGTGGGAGGCAATTATTATAGACCATCTTAATATCAATTATGTAGTTAAAATATTTAAATTTATCACGACAGCGTCGTTCATGAGCCTGGTTTGGAGCCACCTTAGGGAAGTGGATGATGTTACATGAACTCATTATTTGATTATTTAATTATATAAAACAATGATTATATCGTTCATGACACCTGTAATCTGGTGCCACAGATCATATAAATACATAATTAATGAATTTAAATTGACAATCTGTGTTAATCCCCAAGGTAATGTAAATATTTGTATAGTTATGTAAACAACAATCCTCCATTCCATGAAGAGACCTGTAAAGCTCCCTCTTGTGGAGATAATGTGCAATATCTTCACATTGTATGATTCATTGACTCAATTGATGATGATGACTTCCTTCATGACTGGAGTCTGGCCATGCTTCCCTGCCAGTAGAATGCTACATCCCCTATTTATTGGGACAGTTAGCTATTAGTGACTTATTTAATTCTTTAAATTATGTAAACGACAGACAGTGCCATCACCGATTATGGTTAGGGTGCAAAAATCTGTCAGGGACAAGGTTAGGAAAGTTGTAGACATGGGCAGAGCATTTGTTGAATAATCTATGCATCTTCCAGAGTACGAAAGATGCTGGGAGATTGAGTCCTGAAGGTTGCACGGTGCCCTCTGAGAAGTACAAGGACTTCAGCAAGGCCGGCACGGTGGTCTGGCTTTTGACTACCTGTTCTTCCTCCACATCTTCACATCGGTTGTGATCTACCATGAGAAGAAGGAGTGGCACTAGGTGGTCGGCACCATCACTGAGACCTGACAAAAGGATGACAACTCAGAACACGGAAGAACATCTCTCTCTCAGCTATGCTATTGATGCCCCTGCTGCAGCCATCTTTTCAGCTGTTATCAACATTGTGGCTACTACTGCGACTCCAGGATTGGGCCCATTATCTCACATCCTGCTGCACCACAACAGAGATTCAGGCGCTTGTGATGAGGTCAGGCCAACAGAGTTCATCAGGCAAGACAGTATGATTATCTGACGATTAACTGATGGCATTTAAAAATGCGTGATGACAGCATACAGTTTCATACCTGGCAAGTCTGCCCAGGAATCGATGATACAAAAAAAGGTCAACGACTTACATATTTAAAGACGTAAATATTAAATTCTTTCCTTATATAATCTGTGATCCCTGAAGTTTGGCGCCACCTTGTGTGACTCAAGTGTGACAGACCATCTAACTATCTGATTATTTCATTATTCAAATCTGTCTTTTTCTACTCCAGGGAGCGTGGAGTCTGTATCCACCTTGTTGGTGTTAAATTGTATCTTGTGAGTACTTTCTATCTATCTATTTTTCTTTCTATCTTTCTTCATTTCTTTATTTAAATCAATGTTGATATCATTTTGTTATCTCTCTACGGGTGAACTATGAGAAATTATCTCTTTATTCATTCATTTTTTGTTCAAATCTATGATTAAGAATTCAATGTCTCTTCACTATTGAGCAATCATTTAGGCTTCACGCATAAAACACCATCCACTTGTTTAAGGTTTATTCATTTAATTATTAAAATCTGTCAGTATGTATTCAGTGATCACTGGAGTTTTGAGCCTCCTTAGGGGAGACCGTTGTACCAGACCATCACATCATCTATTACTACACTTACTTCTTTAACTGTCAAACTAGGAAATTAAGTAATAATTTATCATTTAATTTACGTATTTAAAATACAGGTAATGTTATGGACCAGAAGTCCCTTTTGGAGTCAGATTTTAGGAGTTGATGATGTAATATCATCTCATTACTTCATCATTTAGCTATGTAAATTGATCTTTACATCAGCGATAGGTTGAGGACTTTGGTGCCATCTCGTCAGTGTTACTATATAAGGCCCTCTAAATAATTATCAATTTATTTTTTTTAAAAACCTCATTATTCCACGAAGAGATCAGTCTGACTACTCCATGTGGGATTTAAGAATGCACCACCATGGCATCATTCAAATATATTTCATTATATATGAATTATTTAAATCGATGAAGATATTTTTCTTTTGACTAGAGTCGGGCCATTCCTCCATGGGAGTTACTCACGTGGAATTATTTAATTATCTAAGTACTACTTCCTTGACAATCACTGGAGTTTGGTTCCATCTCATGAAAGTTAAGTATGGAGGACTATCCAATTATTAACTTCTTTGATTGCGTAAGTCATTATGGTGTCATCTGTCATTTGGCTGCTGAGGGATTGACACAGCAGGAGATCGGTACCAGAGGCAGTGCCCAGAGAATGGGGGACACTGCCTTATATGGTGATTACTGATTATGTAATAGTAGATTTTTAACAATCGAATGATTACACGATTTAAAAAAAAAAAAAAACTGTACTGTATCCCATCATCAGTTTCTGAGAGGTTGCAACAGAACTGACCCATGAAGGACACAGTGACCACCGATTTTAAAAATGGAATAACTGAATAATCTCCTGATCAGGGAATCTCATCTAATGAACTCTGTCGGGCTCATAACATGACACCCCACAAACAATAAATCACTCTAAATAGCCATATTAGAAAGCGGGGTACAGGAGTTAATAGAGAACAGTCAATTGAGGAATCCAAAATAACTGAAAGAGACTTAAGACACTGCTCAAATCCTTAATCATCAGCCTAATGCAAATCTAAACAACTCTGAGAAACCATGGGATTAAGCTCTTCTAAAGGTAAGAGAATGAAGAGGAGTTTTTTCAATAAAGGGAAAAGGATTATAGTAGAGGCAATTAATTGTATTGTTTCTATTGTAGAAATTAGAGAATGGAAGCATCGAAAACAGGTTTAAAGTACTCATCATTGTACTTGAATGGCACAATGATGCTTTCTTTTCATGCTTATGTCACTGTAGTCATGTTGTAGCTTGAGAGACTGGTAAATATGCAGAACTCAAAAGAAAGAACCCTGCTTTGTTTTTGTGAGAAGCTCAGTGAGGCTGTAAGGTTAGTTCATAGGTGGGTATACTCCTTTTAGCATGGGGGAGGGGTACTAGAATGTGACAGAATGTTGGTTCATAAATGTTGCCTGGCAACCCTGCTTGCATTCTGTATCCTGGTATCATGTGCCAAGGAGCAGAGAGAAGCTTCGAGAATGGGATAACATGGGACATTACAGTCTCCCAAGATAACTATCTCCTAAAAATTTAATGACAGCATTTGATTCGCCTAAAAAAGTCATAGCCACACCTCTGGAATTATGCCTACAGCTTTTACTGGTTACCAAATTCAGGATTACCTGATCATCACTGAACGTAGTCTGTGGAGAAACTGTTCAAAGTCTTCTGTTTATGAATACTCTCTCTCCTAAGAAGAAAAACTATGGAACAATTATTCATCAAAAGGTGAGTTTGCACTTGTTGACTTCCTTCAGCAAGGTGATAATCCATTTGTTAGAGTAGACGTAGTTATTGTTGGATTTCAGTCCATCTCTTTTGTGGCAGCTGTCCAACATTAAATATGTGATATCTTCTAAAAACCCTGCATACACAATGACTGTTCAGCATTTAAACATGTTACTACTCTGCTCTGCTATTAAATAAGGGATGAACCTGGGAGTTTCCCATAATCATGTGGGAGTCAACTGAGAGACAATTGTGTGGAGTATGGCAGACCATTTCATCCTTTGATTGTGTTGTTATTTGATTATTAAAATAGGACATTAGTAATCCATGATCAGTGGATTGTTGTGACACGAAGTGGGAGGCAATTATAATAGACCATCTTAATATCAATTATGCAGTTAAAATATTTAAATTAATCACGACATCATCTTTCATAAGCCTGGTTTGGAGCCACCTTAGGGAAGTGGATGATGTTACATGAACTCATTATTTGATTATTTAATTATATAAAATAATGATTATATCGTCCATGACACCAGGAATCTGGTGCCACAGATCATCTAATTACATAATTAATGTATTTAAGTTGACAATCTGTGTTAATACCCAAGATAATGTAAATATTTGTATTGTTATGTAAACAACAATCCTCCATTCCATGAAGAGACCTGTAAAGCTCCCCTTTGTGGAGTTAATTTGCAATATCATCACATTTTATGATTCATTGACTCAATTGATGATGATGACATCCTTCATGCCTGGAGTCTGGCTATCCTTCCCTGCCAGTAAAATACTACATCCCCTATTTATTGTGACATTTACACATTACTGACTTATTTAATTCTTTAAATTATGTAAACGACAGACAGTGCCATCACCGAATACGGTTAGGGACAAGGTTAGGAAAGTTGTAGAAATGGACAGAGCATCACCCAGAGTACGAGGGATGCTGGATGATTGAGTCCAGAAGGTTGCATGGTGCCCTCCCAGAAGTACAAGTACTTCACCAAGGCCGGCATCGTGGTCTGGTGTTGACTACCTGCTCTTCCTCCACATCTTCACATCGGTTGTGATCTAACATGAGAAGGAGTGGCACTAGGGGGTCGGCACCATCACCGAGACCTGGCAAAAGGATGACGACTCAGAACACAGAAGAATATATCTCTCTCAGCTATGCTGCAGCCCACTTTTCAGCTGTTATCATCATTGTGACTACTACTGCTATGCCAGGATTGGGCCCATTATCTCACGTCCCGCCGCAACACAACAGAGATTCAGGTGCTTGTGATGATGTCAGGCCAACAGAATTCATCAGGCAAGACAGTATGATTATCTGACAAATAACTGATGGCATTTAAAAATGCGAGATGACAACATACAGTTTCATACCTGGCAAGTCTGCCCAGGAATTGATGATACAAAAAAAGGTCAACGGTTTACATATTTAAAGATGTAATTATTAAATTCTTTCATTATAAAATCTGTGATCCCTGAAGTTTGGCGCCACCTTGTGTGACTCAAGTGTGACAGACCATCTAACTATCTGATTATTTCATTATTCAAATCTGTCTTTTTCTACTCCAGAAATGAGTGGAGTCTGGATCCAACTTGTAGGTGTTAAATTGTATCTTGTGGGTTCTTTCTACCTATCTATCTATCTTTCTTTCTTTCTTTCTTCATTTCTTTATTTAAATCAATGTTGATATCATTTTGTTATCTCTCTAGGGGTGAACTATGAGAAATTATCTCTTTATTCATTCATTTTTTGTTCAAATCTATGATTAAGAATTCAATGTCTCTTCACTATTGAGCAATCATTTAGGCTTCACGCATAAAACACCATCCACTTGTTTAAGGTTTATTCATTTAATTATTAAAATCTGTCAGTATGTATTCAGTGATCACTGGAGTTTTGAGCCTCCTTAGGGGAGACTGTTGTACCAGACCATCACATCATCTAATACTACACTTACTTCCTCAACAGTTAAACTGAGAAATTAAGTAATAATTCATCATTTAATTTACGTATTTAAAATACAGGTAATGTTATGGACCATAAGTCCCTTTTGGAGTCAGATTTTGGGAGTTGATGATGTAATATCATCTCATTACTTCATCATTTAGCTATGTAAATTGATCTTTACATCAGCGATAGGTTTAGGACTTTGGTGCCATCTCGTCAGTGTTACTATATAAGGCCCTCTAAATAATTATCAATTTATTTTTTTTAAAAACCTCATTATTCCACGAAGAGATCAGTCTGACTACTCCATGTGGGATTTAAGAATGCACCACCATGGCATCATTCAATCATATTTCATTATATATTAATTATTTAAATCGATGAATATATTGTTCTTTTGACTAGAGTCGGGCCATTCCTCCATGGGAGTTACTCACGTGGAATTATTTAATTATCTAAGTACTACTTCCTTGACAATCACTGGAGTTTGGTTCCATCTTATGAAAGTTAAGTATGGAGGACTATCCAATTATTAACTTCTTTGATTGCGTAAGTCATGATGTTGTCATCTGTCATTTGGCTGCTGAGGGATTGACACAGCATGAGATCGGTACCAGAGGCAGTGCCCAGAGAATGGGGGACACTGCCTTATATGGTGATTACTGATTACGTAATAGTAGATTTTTAACAATCGAATGATTACACGATTTAAAAAAAAAAAAAAAAAAAACTGTACTGTTTCCCATCATCAGTTTCTGAGAGGTTGCAACAGAACTGACCCATGAAGGACACAGTGACCACTGATTTTAAAAATAGAATAACTGAATAATCTCTTGATCAGGGAATCTCATCTAATGAACTCTGTCGGGCTCATAACATGACACCCCACCAACAATAAATCACTCTAAATAGCCATATTAGAAAGCGGGGTACAGGAGTTAATAGAGAACAGTCAATTGAGGAAACCAAAATAACTGAAAGAGACTTAAGACACGGCTCAAATCCTTAATCATAAGCCTAATGCAAATCTAAACAACTCTGAGAAACCATGGGATTAAGCTCTTCTAAAGGTAAGAGAATGAAGAGGAGTTTATTTTATTTTCAATAACGGGAAAAGGTTTATAGTAGAGGCGATTAATTGTATTGTTTCCATTGTAGAAATTAGAGAATGGAAGCATCGAAAACAGGTTTAAAGTACTCATCATTGTACTTGAATGGTAAAATGATGCTTTCTTTTTCTTGCTTATGTCACTATTGGCATGTTGTAGCTTGAGAGATTGGTAAATATACAGAACTCAAAAGAAAGAGCCCTGATTTGTTTTTGTGAGAAGCTCAGTGAGACTGTAAGGTTAGTTCATAGGTGGGTATACTCCTTTTAGCATGGGGGAGGGGTACTGGAATGTGACAGAATGTTGGTTCATAAATGTTGCCTGGCAACCCTGCTTGCATTCTGTATCCTGGTATCATGGGCCAAGGACCAGAGAGAAGCTTCGAGAATGGGATAACATGGGACATTACAGTCTCCCAAGATAACTATCTCCTAAAAATTTAATGACTGCATTTGTTTCACCTAAAAAAGTCATAGCCACACCTCTGGAATTATGCCTACAGTTTTTACTGGTTACCAAATTCAAGATTACCAGATCATCACTGAACGTAATCTGTGGATAAACTGTTCAATGTCTTCTGTTTATGAATCCTCTCTCTCCTAAGAAGAAAACCTACGGAACAAAAGATAAAAGACTCACAATTATTCATCAAAAGGTGAGTTTGCCATTGTTAACTTCCTTCAGGAAGGTCATAATCCATTTGTTAGAGTAGACTTATTGATTTTTGGATTTCAGTCCATCTCTTTTGAGGCAGCCGTCCAACATTAAATATGTGATATCTTCTAAAAACGCTGCATACCCAATGACAGTTCAGCATTTAAACATGTTACTACCCAACTCTGCGATTGAAAAAGGGATGAACCTGGGAGTTTTCCACAATCATGTGGGAGTCAACTGAGGCTCAATTGTGTGGGGTATGGCAGACCATTTCATCCTCTGATTATATTGGTATTAGATTATTAAAATAGGACATTAGATAATCCATGATCAGTGGGTTGTGGTGACGCGATGTTGGTGGCAATTATTATAGACAACCTTAATGTAAATTATGTAGTGAAAATATTTAAATTAATCATGACAGCATCGTTCATGACCCTGGTTTGGAGCCACCTAAGGGAAGTGGATGATATTACATGGACTCATTATATGATTATTTAATTATATAAAACGATTATATCGTACATGACACCTGGAATCTGGTGCCACAGATCATCTAATTTAATAATTAATGTATTTAAATTGACAATCTGTGTTAATCCCCAAGATAATGTAAATATTTGTATAGTAATGTAAACAACAATCCACCATTCCAAGAAGAGACCTGTAAAGTTCCCACTTGTGGAGTTAATAGGCAATATCTTCACATTTTATGATTCATTTTTTCAATTGATGATGATGACATCCTTCATGCCTGAATACTGACCATGCTTCCCTACCAGCAAAATACTACATCACCTATGTATTGTGACAGTTAGGTATTATTGACTTATTAAATTCTTTAAATTATGTAAACGACTGACAATGACATCACCGTTTACGGTTAGGGTGCAAATATCTGTCAGGGACAAGGTTACGAAAGATGTAGACATGGCCAGAGCAATTTTTGAATGACCTATGCATCTCCTAGAGTACAAGGGGTGCTGGATGTTTGAGTCCAGAAGGTTGCATGGTGCCAACCGAGAAGTACAAGGACTTCGCCAAGGCCCGCACGGTGGTCTGGGTGTTGACTACCCAC
The DNA here is from genome assembly GCF_943737965.1 of Phodopus roborovskii. Classification (NCBI taxonomy): domain Eukaryota; kingdom Metazoa; phylum Chordata; class Mammalia; order Rodentia; family Cricetidae; genus Phodopus; species Phodopus roborovskii. Next base: position 33,420 of record NW_026126825.1, on the reverse strand, counting down.
TCTTCCTCCACATCTTCACATTGGTTATGATCTAACATGAGAAGCAGGAGTGGCACTAGCAGGTCAGCACCATCACCAAGACCTGGCAAAAGGATGACGACCCAGAACACGGAAGAACATCTCTCTTTCAGCTATGCTATTGATGCCCCTGCTGCAGCCATCTTTTCAGCTGTTATCAACATTGTGGCTACTTCTGCTACTCCAGGATTGGGCCCATTATCTCAAGTCCTGCCGCACCACAACAGAGATTCAGGTGCTTGTGATGATGTCAGGCCAACAGAATTCATCAGGCAAGACAGTATGATTTTCTGACGATTAACTGATGGCATTTTAAAAATGCGTGATGACAGCATACAGTTTCATACGTGGCATGTCTGCCCAGGAATTGATGATACAAAAAAAGATTAACGGCTTACTTATTTAAAGATGTAATTATTAAATTCTTTCATCATATAATCTGTGATCCCTGAAGTTTGGCGCCACCTTGTGTCACAATCAAGTGTGACAGACCATCTAACTATATGACTATTTCACTATTCAAATCTATCTGTTTCAACTCCAGGAAGAGTGGAGTCTAGGATCCAAATTGTTGGTATTAAATCTTATCTTGTGAATTCTTTCTTTCTTCCTTCCTTCCTTCCTTCCTTTCTTTCTTATTTCCTTCTTTTATTTAAATCTATTTTGATATCATTTTTTTTATCTAGGGGTGAATTATGAGAAACTATCTCTGTATTTATTCAATTTTTTGTTCAAATCTATGATTAAGTACTAAATGTCTCTTCAGTATTGAGCAGTCATTTAGGCTACACGCATAAAACACCATCCACTTGTTTAATGTTTATACGTTTAAATTTGAAAATTATGTATTCAGTGATCACTGGAGTTTTAAGCCCGATTAGGGGAGATCGTTGTACCAGACTGTCACATCATCTAATACTACCCTTACTTCTTTAACTGTAAAACTAGAAAATTATTAATTCATCATTTAATTTACGTATTTAAAATACAGTTAATGTTATGGACCAGAAGTCCCTTTTGGAGTCAAATTTTGGTAGTTCATGATGTAATATCATCACATTACTTCACCATTTAGCTATGTAAATAGATCTTTACATCAGCGATAGGTTTAGGACTTTGGTGCCATCTCATCAGTGTTAATATAAAAGGACAACTAATTAATTTTCAATTTAATTTTTTAAATTCCTCATTATTCCAGGAATAGATCAGTCTGACTACTTCATGTGGGATTTAAGTATGCACCACCATGACATTATTCAATCATTTTTCATTATATATTCATTATTTAAATCGATGAAGATGTTGTTCTTCTTGACTGGAGTCGGGCCATTCCTCCATGAGAGTTAATCACTTGGCATTATTTTATTATCTAAGTACTACTTCCTTGGCAATCACTGGAGTTGGGTTCCATCTTATGAAAGTTAAGTATGGAGGACTATCCAATTATTAACTCATGTGATTGCGTAAGTAATGATGGTGTCATCTTTCATTTGGCTTCTGTGGGATTGACACAGCAGGAGAACGGTACCAGAAGCAGTGCCCAGAGAATGGGGGACACTGCCTTATACGGTGATTACTGATTACGTAATAGATTTTTAACAATCGAATGGTTACACGATTTTAGAAAACTGTACTGTTTCGCATCATTGGTTTCTGAGAGGTTGCATCAGAACTGACCCATGAAGGACACAGTGCCCACTGATTTTAAAAATGGAATAACTGTATAATCTCCTGATCAGGGAATCTCATCTAATGAACTCTGTCGGGCTGATAACATGACACACCACCAACAATAAATCACTCTAAATAACCATATTAGAAAGCAGGGTACAGCACTAAATAGAGAATAGTCAATTTAGGAATCCAAAATGACTGAAAGAAACAGAAGACACTGCTCAAAATCCTTAATCATCAGCTTAATGTAAATCTAAACCACTCTGGGAAACCATGGGATCAAGCTCCTCTAAAGATAAGAGAATGAAGAGGAGTTTATTTTATTTTCAATAAAGATAAAAGGATTATGGTAGAGGCGATTCATTCTATTGTTTCCATTCTAGAAATTAGAAAATTCAAGCATAGAAAACAGGTTTAAAATACTCATCATTGTACTTGAATGGCACAATGATGCTTTCGTTTTTGTGCTTATGTCACTATAGGCATGTTATAGCTCGAGAGACTGGTAAATATGTAGAAATCAAAAGAAAGAGCCCTGCTTTGTTTCTGTGAGAAACTCGGTGAGCATTTAAGTTTAGTTCATTGGTGGGTATACTCCTTTTAGCATGCGGCAGGGGCACTAGAGTGTGACAGAATGTTGGTTCATAAATGTTGCCTGGGAACCCTGCTTGCATTCTGTATCCTGGTAACATGGGCCAAGAACCAGAGAGCAGCATCGAGAAAGTGTTATCATGGGACATTACAGTCTCCCAAGATAACTATCTCCAAAAACTTTTCATGACAGCATTTGATTCGCCTAAACAAGTCATATCCACACGTCTGGAAGTGTGCCTACAGGTTTTACTGGTTACCAAATTTAAGATACCTAATCATCAGAGAAGGTAGTCTGTGAAGAAACATTTCAAAGTCTTCTGTTTGTGAATACTCTCTCTCCTAATAAGTGAAATTATGGAACGATAGATAATAAGACTCACAATTATTCATCAAAAGGTGAGTTTGCCATTGTTGACTTCCTTCAGGAAGGTGATAATCCATTTGTTAGAGTAGACTTAGGGATTGTTGGATTTCAGTCCATCTCTTTTCAGGCAGCCATCCAACATTAAATATGTGATATCTTCTAAAAACACTGCATACCCAATGAGAGTTCAGCATTTAAACATGTTACTACCCAACTCTGCGATTAAAAAAGGGATGAACCTGGGAGTTTTCCACAGTCATGTGGGAGTCAACTGAGGCTCAATTGTGTGGGGTATGGCAGACCATTTCATCCTCTGATTATATTGGTATTTGATTATTAAAATAGGACATTAGATAATCCATGATCAGTGGATTGTGGTGACGCGATGTGTGAGGCAATTATTATAGACCATCTTAATGTCAATTATGTAGTTAAAATATTTTAATTAATCACGACAGCATCGTTCATGACTCTGGTTTGGAGCCACCTAAGGGAAGTTGATGATGTTACATGGACTCATTATTTTATTATTTAATTATATAAAACAATGATTATAACGTCCATGACCCCTGGAATCTGGTGCCACACATCATCTAATTACATAATTAATATATTTAAATTGACAATCTGTGTTAATCCCCAAGATAATGTAAATACTTGTATAGTTATGTAAACAATAATCCACCATTCCATGAAGAGACCTGTAAAGCTCCCACTTGTGGAGTTAATGTGCAATATCATCACATTTTATGATTCATTTTTTCAAGTGATGATGATGACATCTTTCATGCCTGGATTCTGACCATGCTTCCCTGCCAGTAAAATGCTACATCACCTATGTATTGTGACAGTTAGGTATTACTGACTTATTAAATTCTTTATATTATGTAAACGACTGACAATGACATCACCGTTTACGGTTAGGGTGCAAATATCTTTCAGGGACAAGGTTAGGAAAGATGTAGACATGGGCAGAGTATTTTCTGAATGATCTAAGCATCCCCCAGAGTACGAGGGATGCTGGATGATTGAGTCCAGAAGGTTGCTCGGTGCCAACCAAGAAGTACAAGGACTTCACCAAGGCTGGCACAGTGGTCTGGGTGTTGACTACCTGCTGTTTGTCCTCATCTTCACATCGGTTGTGATTTACCATGAGAGGAAGGAGTGGCACTAGCAGGTCGGCACCATCACCGAGATCTGGCAAAAGGATGACGACTCAGAACATGGAAGAACATCTCTCTCTCTCAGCTCTGCTGTTGATGCTGCTGCTGCACCCATCTTTACATTGTTATCAATATTGTGGCTACTACTGCTACGCCAGGATTGGGCCCATTATCTCACGTCCAGCTGCACCACAACAGAGATTCAGGTGCTTGTAATGATGTCAGGCCAATTGAATTCATCAGGGAAGACTGTATGATTCTCTGATGATTAACTGATGGCATTTTAAAAATGCGTGATGACAGCATACAGTTTCATACCTGGCAAGTCTGCCCAGGAATTGATGATACAAAAAAATGTCAATGGCTTACTTATTTAAAGATGTAATTATTAAATTCTTTCATTATAAAATCTGTGATCCCTGAAGTTTGGTGCCACCTTGCCTCACACTCAAGTATGTCAGATGATCTAACTATCTGATTATTTCATTATTCAAATCTGTCTTTTTCTACTCCAGGAAGAGTGGAGTCTTGGATCCAACTTGTTGGTGTTAAATTGTATCTTGTGAATTCTTTCTATCTTTCTTTCTTCCTGTCTTCCTTCCTTCCTTCGTTCCTTTATTTCTTTCTTATTTCCTTCCTTTATTTAAATCTAGGTTGATATCATTTTGTTATCCCTCTATGGGTGAATTATGAGAATCTCTCTCTTTATTCATTCATTTATTTGTTCAAATCTATGATTAAGAACTCAATGTCTCTTCAGTATTGAGCAGTCATTTAGGCTTCATGCATAAAACAACATCCACTTGTTTAATGTTTATTCATTTAATTATGAAAACCTTTCATCATTTATTCAGGGATCACTGGAGTTTTGAGCCTCCTTAGGGGAGACCGTTGTACCAGACCATCAATCATCTAATACTACACTTAGTTCTTTAACTGTTAAACTAGGAAATTAATTAATAATTCATCATTTAAATTACGTATTTAAAAATACAGGTAATGTTATGGACCAGAAGTCCCTTTTGGAGTCAGATTTTGGTAGTTGATGATGTAATTTCATCTCATTACTTCACCATTCAGCTATCTAAATAGATCTTTACAGCTGCGATAGGTTTAAGACTTTGGTGCCATCTCATCAGTGTTAATATAAAAGGACAACTAATTAATTATCAATTTAATTTTTTAAATTCCTCATTATTTCAGGAAGAGATCAGTCTGACTACTCCATGTGAGATTTAAGTATGCACCACCATGACATTATTCAATCATTTATCATAATGTATTCATTATTTAAATCGATGAAGATGTTGTTCTTCTTGACTGGAGTCGGGCCATTCTTCCATGGGAGTTAATCACGTGGCATTATTTGATTATCTAAGTACTACTTCCTTGGAAATCACTGGAGATGGGTTCCATCTTATGAAAGTTAAGTATGGAGGACTATCCAAATATTTACTCATTTGATTGCATAAGTAATGATGGTGTCTTCTGTCATATGGCTTCTGTGGGATCGACACAGAAGGAGATCGGTACCAGAAGCAGTGCCCAGAGAATGGGGGACACTGCATTATATGGTGATTACTGATTTTTAACAATCGAATGATTACACGATGTTCAAAAAACTGTACTGTTTCGCATCATCGGTTTCTGAGAGGTTGCAACAGAACTGACCCATGAAGGACTCAGTGACCACCGATTTTATAAATGGAATAACTGAATAATCTCCTGATCAGGGAATCTCATCTAATGAACTCTGTTGGACTGATAACATGACACACCACCAAAAATAAATCACTCTAAATAACCATATTAGAAAGATGAGTACAGGACTTAATAGAGAACAGTCAATTGAGGAATCCAAAATGACTGAAAGAAATAGAAGACACTGCTCAAAATCCTTAATCGTCAGCCTAATGCAAATCTAAACCACTTTGAGAAACCATGGCATCAAGCTCCTCTAAAGGTAAGAGAATGAAGAGGAGTTTATTTTATTTTCAATAAAGAGAAAAGGATAATGGTAGAGATGACTAATTCTATTGTTTCCGTTCTAGAAATTAGAAAATTGAAGCAAAGAAAACAGGTTTAAAATACTCATCATTGTACTTGAATGGCACAATGATGCTTTTGTTTTTGTGCTTATGTCACTATAGGCATATTGTAGCTTGAGAGACTGGTAAATATTTGTAACTCAAAAGAAAGAGCCCTGCTCTGTTTTTGCGACAATCTAGGAGAGGATGTAAGGTTAGTTCATTGGTGGGTATACTCCTTTTAGCATGCGGGAGGGGCACTAGAATGTGACAGAATGTTGGTTCATAAATGTTGCCTAGCAACCCTGCTTGCATTCTGTATCCTGGTAACATGGGCCAAGGACCAGAGAGCAGATTCGAGAAACTGTTATCATGGGACATTACAGTCTCCCAACATAACTATCTCCTAAAACTTTTCATGACAGCATTTGATTCGCCTAAATAAGTCATATCCATACCTCTGGAAGTGTGCCTACAGCTTTTACTAGTTACCAAATTCAAGATTACCTAATCATCATGAAACGTAGTCTGTAGAGAAACAGTACAATATCTTCCGTTTATGAATACTCTCTCTCCTAAGATGTGAAACTAGGGAATAAAAGATAGTAAGACTCACAATTATTTATCAAAAGGTGAGTTTGCCATTGTTGACTTACTTCAGGAAGGTGATAATCCATTTGTTAGAGTAGACTTATTGATTTTTGGATTTCATTGGACTGAGGTTAGGTGATGTGGGAGGCAATTATTATAGACCATCTTAATGTCAATTATGTCGTTAAAATATTTAAATTAAACACGACAGCATTGTTCATTAGCCTGGTTTGGAACCACCTTAGGGAAATGGATGATGTTGCATGAACTCATTATTTGATTATTTAATTACATAAAACAATGATTATATCGTCCAAGACAGCTGGAATCTATTGCCACAGACGATCTAAATATCTGATTATTTCATTATTCAAATCTGTCTTTTTCTATAGAAGGAAGAGTGAAGTCTGAATCCACCTTGTTAGTGTTAAATTGTATCTTGTACATTCTTTCTTTATTTCTTCCTTTCTTTATTTCAATCAATGTTGATATCATTTTGTTATCTCTCTAGGTGTGAATTATGAGAAACTATCTCTATTCATTCATTTTTTGTTCAAATCTATGATTAAGAACTCAATGTATCCTCAATATTGAGCAATCATTTAGGCTTCACGCATAAAACACCATCCACTTGTTTAATGCTTATTCATTTAATTATGAAAATCTGTCATTATGTATTCTGTGATCACTGGAGTTTGAGCCTCCTTAGGGGAGACCATTGTACTAGACCATCACGTCATCTAATGCTACACATACTTCTTTAACTGTTAAACTATTAAAGTATGTAATAATTCATCATTTCATTTACGTATTTAAAATACAGGTAATGTTATGGACCATAAGTCCCTTTTGGAGTCAGATTTTGGTAGTTTATGATGTAATATCATCACATTATTTCGCCATTTAGCTATGTAAATAGATCTTTACATCAGCGATAGGTTTAGGACTTTGGTGCCATCTAGTCAGAGTTACTATAAAAGGCCCACTAATTAATTATCAATTTAATTTTTTAAAAACTTCAGTATTCCAGGAAGAAATCAGTCTGACTACTCCATGTGGGATTTAAGTATACACCACCATGTCATTTTTCAATCATTTTTGAATATATATTATTTATTTAAATCGATGAAGATGTTGTTCTTCTTGACTGAAGTTAGGGCATTCTCCATGGGAGTTCATCTTGTGGTATAATTTAATTATCTAAGTACTACTTCCTTGACAATCACTGGAGTTTTGTTCCATCTTATGAAAGTTAAGTATGGAGGACTATCCAATTATTACGTTATTTGATTGCGTAAGTAATGATGGGGTCATCCGTCATTTGGCTGCTGTGGGATTGACACAGCAGGAGATTGGTACCAGAAGCAGTGCTTTGAGAATGGGGGACACTGCCTTATGCAGTGATTACTGATGACGTATTAGTAGATTTTTAACAATCGAATGATTACACGATGTTAAAACAATTGTACTGTTTCGCATCATCAGGATCTGAAAGGTTGCAACAGTACTGACCCATGAAGGACACAGTGACCACCGATTTTAAAAATGGAATAACTGAATAATCTCCTGATCAGGGAATTTCATCTAATGAACTTTGTCGCGCTGATAACATGACACACCACCAAAAATAAATAACTCTAAATAACCATATTAGAAAGCAGGGTACAGGAATTAATAGAGAACAGTCAATTGAGGAATCCAAAATGACTGAAAGAAACATAAGACACTGCTCAACATCCTTAATCATCAGCCTAATGCAAATCTAAACAACTCTGAGAAACCATGGGGTCAAGCTCCTCTATAGGTAAGAGGATGAAGAGGAATTAATTTTATTTTCAATAGAGGGAAATGGTAGAGGCGATTAATTGTATTGTTTCCTTTCTAGAAATTAGAAAATTGAAGCATAGAAAACAGGTTTAAAATACTCATTATTGTACTTGAATGGCACAATGATTCTTTTGTTTTCATGCTTATGTCTCTATAGGCAAGTAGTAGCTTGAGAGACTGGTAAATATGTAGAACTCACAAGAAAGAGCCCTGCTTTGTTTTTGTGAGAAACTCAGTGAGGCTGTAAAGTTAGTTCATCGGTGGGTATACTCCTTTTAGCATGTGGGAGTGGGAGGAGAATGTGAAAGAATGTTGGTTCATAAATGTTGCATGGCAACCCTGCTTGCATTATGTATCCTGGTATCATGGGCCAAGGACCAGAGAGCAGCTTCGAGAAAGTGTTATCATGGGACATTACAGTCTCCCAAGATAACTATCTCCTAAAACTTTTCATGAAAGCTTTTGATTCGCCTAAACAATTCATATCCACACCTCTGGAAGTGTGCCTAACAGCATTTACTGGTTACCAAATTCAAGATTACCTAATCATCAGAGAACGTCGTCTGTGGAGAAAGAGTACAAAGTCTTCCATTTATGAATACTCCCTCTCCTAAGAAGTGAAACTATGGAACAAAAGATAATAAGACTCATAATTATTCATCAAAAGGTGACTTTGCCATTGTTGACCTCCTTCAGGAAGGTGATAATCCATTTGTCAGAGTACACTTAGGGATTGTTGGATTTCACTCCATCTCTTTTGAGGCAGCCGTTCAACATTAAATATGTGATATCTTCTAAAAACGCTGCATACACAATGACAGTTCAGCATTTAAACATGTTACTACCCAACTTTGTGATTAAATAAGGGATGAACCTGGGAGTTTCCCACAGTCCTGTGGGAATCAACTGAGAATCAATTGTGTGGAATATGGCAGACCATTTCATCCTCTGATTATATTGTTATTTGATTATTAAAATAGGACATTAGATAATTCATGATCAGTGAATTTTATTGACGTGATGTGTGAGGCAAGTATTATAGACCATCTTAATATCAATTATGTAGTTAAAATATTTAAATTAGTCATGATAGCATCGTTCATGAGCCTGGTTTGGAGCCACGTTAGGGAAGTGGATGATGTTACATGAACTAATTATTTGATTATTTAAATATATAAAACAATGATTATATCGTCCATGACACCTGGAATCTGGTGCCATAGATCATCTAATTACATAATTAATGTATTTAAATTGACAATCTGTGTTAATCCCCAAGATAATGTAAATAGTGTGTAATTATGAAAACCAAAAATTGTCTATTCGATAAAGAGACCGGTTAAGCTCCCTCTTGTGGTGTTAATGTGCAATATCATCACAGTTTATGATTCATGGTTTCAATGGATGATGATGACATTCTTCATGACTGGAGTCTGGCCATACTTCCCTGCCAGTTAAATGCTACATCACTCTTTATTGGGACAGTTAGCTATCACTGACTTATTTAATTCTTTAAATTAATTAAACGACAGACAATGACAACACCGATTATTATTAGGTTACAAATATCTGTCAGCGACAAATTAGGAAACTTGTAGAAATGGGCAGAGCATTTTCTGAATGTCTATGCGTCTTCCAGACCACTAGGAATGCTGGAGAATAGAGTCCAGAAGATTGCATGGTGCCCTCCGAGAAGTAAAAGAACTTTACCAATGTCTGCATGGTGGTCTGGGTGTTCACTACTTGCTCTTCCTCCACATCTTCACATTGGTTGTGGTCTACGTCTAGAAGATGTAGCAGCACTAGGAGGTCGGCACCATCACCGAGACCTGGCAAAAGGACGACGACTCAGAACACGGAAGAACATCTCTCTCTCAGGTATGCTGTTGATGCCCCTGCTGCAGCCACCTTTTCAGCTGATATCAACATTTTGGCTACTACTGATATGCCAGGAATGGGCCAATTATCTCAGGTCCTGCCGCAACAAAACAGAGATTCGGGAACCGGTGTGGATGTCAGGCCAACAGAATTCATCAGGCAAGACAGTATGATTATCTGACGATTAACTGAAGAAATATTAAAAATCTGTGATGACAGCATCTGTTTTCATATCTGGCAAGTCTGCCCTGGAATTGATGATACGATAAAGTTCAACGACTTAGGTATGTAATGATTTAATTATTAAATTGTTTCATTATATAATCTGTGAACCATGAAGTGTGGTGACACCTTGTATGACTCAAGAGTGACAGAAGATCTAACAGTCTGATGATTTCATTATTTAAATCTGTCTTTTTCTACTGCACGAAGAGTGGAGTCTGGAGCCCCCTTGTTGGTGTTAATATGTCTCTTGTGATTTCCTTATTTATTTATTTAAATCAATGTTGATATCATTTTGTTATCTCTCTAGGGGTGAATTATGAGAAATCATCTCTTCATTCATTCATTTTATTGTTCAAATCTATGATTAAGAACTCAATGACTCTTCACTATTGATCAATCTTTAGGTTTCGCGATAAAACACCATCCACTATTTTAATGTTTATTCATTGAATTATGAAAATCTGTCATTTTGTATTCAGTGACCACTGAAGTTTTTAGCCTCCTTAGGGTAGTCCATCGTGCCAGAACATCACATCATCTAATAGTACACTTACTGATTTACCTGTTATACTAGGAAATTAAATAATAATTCATCATGTAATTAACGTATTTGAAGAACAGGTAATGTTATGGACCCTAAGTCCCTTTTGGAGTCAGATTTTGTGAGTAGACGATGTAACATCATCTCATTACTTCATCATTTAGCTCTGTAAATAGGTCATTACATCAGCGATAGTTTTAGGGCTTTGGTGCCATCTCGTCATTGTTAATATAAAACGCCAGCTAATTAATTATCAATTTAATTTTATAAATAAATCATTATTCCAGGAAGAGATCAGTCTGACTACTCCATGTGGGATTTAAGTATGCACCACCATGACATGATTCAATCATTTTTCATTATATATTATTTAAATCGATGAAAATGTTGTTCTTGACTGGAGTAGGGCCATTCCTCCATGGGAGTTAATCACGTGGCAGTATTTAAACATCTAAGTACTCCTTCCTTGACAATCACTGGAGTTTGGTTCAATCTTATAAAAGTTAATTATGGAGGACTATCCAATTATTAACTCATTTGATTGCGTAAGTAATGATGGTGTCATCCGTCATGGGGCTGCTGTGGGAATGACACAGCAGGAGATCGGTACCAGAAGCAGTGCCCACAGAATGGGGGATTCTGCCTCATACAGTGATTACTGATTACGTAGAAGTACATTTTTAACTATCAAATGATTACACGATTTAAAAAAACTATAATGTTTCGCATCATCAGTTTCTGCGAGGTTGCAACAGAACTGACCCATGAAGGACACAGTGACCACCGATTTTAAAAATGGAATAACTAAATAATCTCCCGATCAGGGAATCTCATCTAATGAACTCTGTCGGGCTGATAACATGACACATCACCAACAATAAATCACTCTAAATAACCATCTTAAAAAGCGAGGTACAGGACTTAACAGAGAACAGTCAATTGAGGAATCCAAAATGACTGAAAGAATCATAAGACACTGCTCAAAATCCTTAATCATCAGCCTAATGCAAATCTAAACAACTCTGAGAAACCATGGGATCAAGCTCCTCTAATGGTAAGAGGATGAAGAGGAGTTTATTTTATTTCAATAAAGAGAAAAGGACTATGGTAGACGCGATTATCAGTATTGTACTTGAATGGCACAATGATGCTTTCGTTTTCATGCTTATGTCCCTATAGGCATGTTGTAGCTTGACAGACTGGTAAATATGTAGAAGTCAAAATAAAGAGCCCTGCTTTGTTTTTGTGAGAAACTCGGTGAGGCTGTAAGGTTAGTTCATTGGTGGGTATACTCCTTTTAGCATGCGGGAGGGGCACTAGAATGTGACAGAATGTTTTTTCATAAATGTTGCCTGGCAACCCTGCTTGCATTCTGTATCCTGGTAACATGGGCCGAGGTCCAGAGAGCAGCTTAGAGAAAGTGTTATCATGGGACATTACAGTCTCCCAAGATAACTATCAACTAATACTTTTCATGACAGCATTGGATTCGCCTAAGCAAGTCATAGCCACTCCTCTGGAAGTGTGCCTACAGCTTTTACTGGTTACCAAATTCAAGATTACCTAATAATCAGAGAACGTAGTCTGTGGAGAAACAGTACATAGTCTTCCGTTTATGAATACTCTCTCTCCTAAGAAGTGAAACTATGGAACAAAAAATAATAAGACTCACAATTATTCATCTAAAGGTGAGTTTGCCATTGTTGACTTACTTCAGGAAGGTGATAATCCATTTGTTAGAGTAGACTTAGGGATTGTTGGATTTCAGTCCATCTCTTTTGAGGCAGCCGTCCAACATTAAATATCTTCTAAAAACGCTGCATACACAATGACAGTTCAGCATTTAAACATGTTACTACCCAAGTCTGCGATTAAATAAGGGATGAACCTGGGAGTTTCCCACAATCATGTGGGAGTCAACAGAGAGTCAATTGTGTGGAGTATGGCAGACCATTTCATCCTCTGATTATGTTGTTATTTGATTATTAAAATAGGACATTAGATAATTCATGATCAGTGAATTGTGGTGACAGGATGTGGGAGGCAATTATTATAGACCATCTTAATGTCAATTATGTAGTTAAAATATTTACATTAATCAAGACAGCATCATTCATGAGCCTGGTTTGGACCCACCTTAGGGAAGTGGATGATGTTACATGAACTAATTATTTGATTATTTAAATATATAAAACAATGATTATATCGTCCATGACACCTGGAATCTGGTGCCACAGATCATCTAATTACATAATAAATGTATTTAAATTGTCAATCTGTGTTAATCCCATAGATAATGTAAATATGCATGTAATTATGTAAACCAAAAATTGTCCTTTCTATGAAGAGATCCGTAAAGCTCCCACTTGTGGTGTTAATGTGCAATATCATCATAGTTTATGATTCATGATTTCAATGGATGATGATGACATTCTTCATGACTGGAGTCTGGCCATACTTCCCTGCCAGTTAAATGCTACATCGCCTCCTTTTTGGGACAGTTAGCTATCACTGACTTTTTTAATTCTTTCAATTACTTAAACGACAGACAATTCAAATATCTGTCAGCGATAAATTAGGAAACTTGCATACATGAGCAGGGCATTTTCTGAATGTCTATGCGTCTTCCAGACCACTAGGAATGCTGGAGGATAGAGTCCAGAAGATTGCATGGTGCCCTCCGAGAAGTGCAAGAACTTTACCAAGGTCTGCATGGTGGTCTGGGTGTTGACTACTTGCTCTTCCTCCACATCTTCACATCTGTTGTGGTCTAGGTCTAGAAGATGTAGTGGTACTAAGAGGTCGGGACGATCACCGAGATCTGGCAAAAGGATGACAACTCAGAACATGGAAGAACATCTCTCTCTCAGCTATGCTGTTGATGGCCCTGCTGCAGCCATCTTTTCAGCTGATATCAAAATTTTGGCTACTACTGCTATGCCAGGATTGGGCCCACTATTTCACGTCCTTCCGCACTACAACAGAGATTCAGGTGCTTGTGATGAGGTCAGGCAAACAGAATTCATCAGGCAAGTCAGTATGATTATCTCACAATTAACTGATGGTATTTTAAAAAAGGCGTGATGACAGCATACAGTTTTATACCTGGCAAGTCTGCCCAGGAATTAATGATACAAAAAAAGTTCAACGGCTTACATATTTAAAGATGTAATTATTAAATTCTTTCATTATATAATCTGTTATCCCTGATGTTTGGTGCCACCTTGTGTGACTCAAGTGTGACAGACGATCTAACTATCTGATTATTTCATTATTCAAATCTGTCTTTTTCTACTACAGGAAGAGTGGAGTCTGAATCCACCTTGTTGGTGTTAAATTGTATCTTGTGAATTCTTTCTTTCTTTATTTCTTCCTTTCTTTCTCCTTTCTTTATTGAAATCAATGTTGATATCAATTTGTTATCTCTCTATGGGTGAATTATGAGAAATTATCTCTGTATTCATTCATTTTTTTTCAAATTTATGAGTAAGAACTCAATGTCTTTTCAGTATTGAGCAATCATTTAGGCTTCACGCATAAAACACCATCCTCTTGTTTAATGTTTATTCATTTCATTATGAAAATCTTCCATTATGTATTCAGTAATCACTGGAGTTTTGAGGCTCCTTAGGAGATAAATTTTTCTCTGCTCCACATGGAACATTCTCTGAAATTGTCCATAGACTAGGCAACATAAATATCCTCACCCGATACAAAAACATTTGAATATTACCCTGTATCTAATCAGACCACCATGCTTTTTAATTGGAATTCAATAAAAAAAACAACAAATCACAGAAACCCTATATACTCATGGAAACTGAATAATGCTCAATTTCAACATACTTGGGTCTAAGAAGAAATAAAGAATTTATGGAATTCCTAAAATTCAATGAGGTTGTGGATACAACATACATGAATTTATGGGACACTTTGAAAGCACTGCTATGAAGGAATTTGATTGCATTCAGTGCCCATATGAAGAAAACGGATGAGAGACACATGAGAGAATTAACAACACAACTGAATACCTTAGGACACAAATGAAGCAAACTCAACCCTCAGGAGTAGGTACCATTATCAATTTTTAGGCTGAAAATAATAAAGTAGAAAACAGGAAAATGATCCAAAAAAAAAAAAAACAAAGCAATAACGATTTGCTTTTTTTTTTCAGAAAATTAACAAGGGAAACAAACCTTTATCCAAACTAAACAAAAAGCAAAGAGAGAACATGGAAATTAACAAAATCAGAAACAAAAAGGGGTACAGAACAATAGACACTGAGGAAATCCAGGCAATTTTCAGGTCATAGTTTGAAAACTAATACTCCACAAAATTTGAAAATTCAAAGGTATGGACAAATTTCGGGATAACTATTACTTAACAAAATTAAATCAAGAATAGACAAGCAACTTATATTGACCTATAGCAAATAACAAAGTAGAAGCAATCTTACAAACCTTCCAACATAAAAAAATCCCCGAGCCAGATATCTTCTTCAGTGAAGAATTCTACTGAAAATTCATGGAAGAGCTAATATTAATACTCTTGAAACTGTTCCACACAATAGAAACAGATGTGTCATTAGAAAACACATTTTTGAGGCTACAATCACCTTGATAACCATTCACACAAAGACACAACTAAGAGAAAATTACAGACCAATAACCCTCCTGCACATTGATGCAAAAATACGCAAGAAAATACAGGAAAACCGAATCCAGGAATATATCAGAAAAATCATCTTCTATGATCAAGTAGGCTTCATCCTTGGGTTGCAGGGATGGCTTCACATATGAAAATATATCAAATATACCACTATATAAACAAACTAAAAATGAAAAATCACATGATCATCTCCCTAGATTTAGAAAAAACCCTTGAGAAAATTCAACATCCTATCATGTTAAAGGTCTTGTAGAGATCAGGGATAACAGGAATTTTTAAAAACATAATAAAATCAATATGTAGTAAACACAGAGCGAATATCAAGCTGAATGTAGAGAAGCTTAAGGCAATTCCTCTAAAATCAGTACAAAGACTAGGCTGCCCTCTGTCTCCATATATCTTCATTATTTTACTTGAAGTGCTAGCTAAAGACATAAGACAAGAAAAGGATATCAAGAGGATATAAATTGAGAGGAAGAACTCAATCTTTCTCTACTTTCAGAAGATATGATAGTTTATATAAGCAACCAGAAAACTCTACCATGGTACTCCTACAGCTGAAAAACACATTCAGCAATGTATCAGCATACAAGATAAACTAAAAAAAAAAATCGTACCCATTCTATATTCAGACAACAAAGGGGCTAATAAAGAAATCAGAGAAACATCACCCTGTACAATAGCCACAAACAACATAAAGTACCTTGGGGTAACACTTACCAAACAAGTGAAAGACCTATATAATAATAAGTTGTGTATTTACAAAAAAGAAATTAAAGAAAACACCAGAAAATATAAAGATCTCCCAATCATATGGATAGGTAGAATAAACATAGTAAAAATGGCAATTTTGCCAATGGCAATCTACAGATTCAAATCAATATCTAATAAAATGCCAGAACAATTCTTCACTGACCTTGAAAAGATAATAGTCAACTTTATATTGAAAAACAAAAGAACAAGAATAGTCAAAATAACCTGTATAATAAAGGAACTTCACGAGGCATCATCCTGCCTGACTTTAAGATCTACTACAGAGCTATGGTACTGAAAAGAGCCTTGTATTAGCACAAAGATAGACAAGTAGCTCATTGAAATTTAATAGAAAATCTTGGTATTATCCCACAGACATATGAGCACCTGACTTTTGACAAAACAGCTAAATATGTACAATGGGATAAGGAAAGCATCTTCAACAATTGGTGCTGGTACAAATGGATGATGGTATATAGAAGACTGAAGATAGATCTATGTCTATAGCCATGCACAAAACACATGTCTAAATGGATCCCTCCATAAATCCATCCACACTGAACCTCTTAGGAAAAAAATTAGAGGTACTCATGAACAAATTGGTACAGGAGACTGCTTTCTGACACTAACTCCAGAAGCATAGACACTGAGATGAACAAATAATGAATGGGACGTTTATGTAAGACAAAGGACACAGTGGACAAGACCCAATGGTAGCCCACAGACTGGGAAAAGATTTTCACCAATCCTACATCCGACAAAGGGCTGATCTCCAAAATATACAAAGAACTCAAGAAACTAGCCAACAAAACACCAAATAACTCTATGAAAATGGGGTATAGAACTGAATAGAGAACTCTAAATAGGGGGAAAGATGAAATACACATAAGAAAGTGTTCAATATCTTTGGCTAACAAGGAAATACAAATTAAAACAACTTTAAGATACCATATTACTGCTGTCAGAATGGCTAAAATTGGAAACAGCAATGTCAACTTATGCTTTGCAGGTGGATCTGTAAACCTGAAGAGCCATTTTGGAGACTAGCATGGCTGTTCCTCAGGATAATGGGAATCAGTCTACCACGGGACCCAGTAACATAACTCTTATGCACATACCCAAATGATCCACATCCATGGAACCAAGACTTGTGCTCACATATATTCATAGCAATATTATTTATAATAGCAAGAACATGGAAGCAACTTAGATGCCCCTTAACTGAAGTATGTATACAGGAGATGTGCCACATTTACACAATGGAATACTACTCTGGGGGGAACAACGAAATCTTGAATCTCACAGACAAGTGGATGGAACTTGAAGAAACCATCCTGAATGAGGTATCCCAGTCACAGAAAGATACACATGGTATGTATTCATTCATATGTGGATTTTAGACATAGTGCAAAAGATAACCACCGTACAAATCACACTGCCAGAGAAACTAGGATACAAGAAGGATTCTAAAAGTTTCTTATAAGATCACTCACAGAAGCAGGAAGGGACACATTCCCCAGAGCATATGGGAATTGGTGGGTTGTAAGTGGAGACTGAACTAACAAAAGGAAAAATAGTAGGAGAGTAAAGAACATGGGACTAGGAAGATTTGGTCAAGGGAGGAATAGACTTGAGAAGAGAAGAGAAGAGAAGAGAAGAAAAGAGGATAGCTAGAAGAGGAGAAGAGAGATAGAGACTATAAAAAAGGGAGCCATTATAGGTTAGAAGAGGAAACTGAACCTAGAGAAATGTCCAGAGTCCTACAAGAGTGACCCCAACAATTTGTGCAACAGTGTAAAGGCTATCATAAATTCCCTTCCTTGACAATGACATCAATGACTAACTTATCCACCATCATGGAGCCCTCATCTAGTAGCTGATGGAAACAGAAGCATACATGCACAACTAAACACTGAGCCAAACTGGAATTCAGATACAGAGAGGGAGGACAAGGCCACACTGCAGAAACACATAGACACAGTTGACCTGAACAAGGAGGAGCTAATGGGGCTCCAGACTTATAGCTGGGAATCCAACATGGGAATGACACAGACCCCTGTGTAGTGAGATAGTCCTTCTGTGGCACTAACCACACCCATTGGGGGTGGAGCCATGAGCAGAAGTGACGTGTGGAAGGAAGTAGGAGGGAGAGCCGGTAAAAGCTCTCTTGCTGGTGTGACTCGGATAGGAGAGGATTGGGTTGAATTTCCTGGTGTTTATCTGTGTAATTTACAAGTTATTTCTCCCTAAATAAACATCTATTGGGCCTATTTGTTTATACTGATCCTTATTTAACCACGATATCTGGTGTCAGAAGTGGGGTTTTATTTAGACAGAAAAGTGACTGCAGATGCAAGATGGACATTGCTATAGAGTTCCTGCTTCATGGAAAAGTCTGCCAGACAGTCTGCAGGACACAGAGGAAAATGACTGACAAACTGCCATACAAAGTTTCCTGGTTTGCTGAAGAGTCTGCCAGACACACCATGGCCTATGGGCTGAAGATGAAAGATTACAAAAGAACTTCAGGTGACCAGGCAGTGAGTTGTCTCTGTCATTTCTAGAGCTTATATATTATCCTTCTGTTGTCTTTGAAGTAGTTGAAGACAGATAGTTATGGTTATAGCTTTCCTTACTTATGCTTAAAGAAAATTTACATATAGGACTTTAGACTCACAAATTTAAGATAGATAATAGAATAGTTTCTTTTAATCTTGCTAAATGTTAATGGATTAAATAGTGTTAACTGTGATTCATATTTAATAACGGTTGTGGTCTGTCAAGTTCTCTTGGCATTAGCCAAAACTGGATGTACCAACGTTGCTGTGAGACCTAGGGTGACTGTTCAGGTGGGTTGCTGTTTCTGTCCTTGCTGCACCTTTTGGAAGTTGTCCATCCACATTTCCTGTCTACTCTAGTATTGTTAATTTCCTTCTCAGATCTTGAAGAGGTTGAAGATTCAACTATCACAACTATTATTCTCTCTTCCTACTTAGATATATTAGGTACTAGACTTACATTTTCCAGCTTAGGACAACTCTGTTGTAAACTCCATTATGCCCTCACCCTAGGACTAGATATGTAGGTCATTTTGTACTCGATTTTCCTTTTCTTAGAGCACACTTGTTATTCACTGTTTTGTATATAGTTTTGTATTAAGCCTAAATCTTTTCTTTAGACTAAAAGGGGAATTGTAGTGAGATAGTCCTTCTGTGGCACTGACCACGCCCATTGGGGGGTGAAGCCATGGGCGGAAGTGACCTGTGGAAGGAAGTTGGAGGGAGAGCCGGTAAAAGCACTATTGCTGGCGTGACTCGGACAGGAGAGGATTGGGTTGAATTTCCTGGTGTTTATCTGTCTAGATTGTAAGTTATTTCTCCCTAAATAAACATCTATTCGGCCTATTTGTTTATCCTGATCCTTATTTAACCGCGATACCCCTGAACATGGGTCTAAGCTAAATGTCCTGTGCAGTCTAAGGGACTTCAGACAGTAGAATCAGGAAACATCCCTGTTGCTAAAAAGACTTTGGTGGAATATCCCTTGGAGGTATAATGCATTAACCTTGAGACAGGAGAGATATTTTAGTCCCTACTTCAAATGACTTGAAAGATTTAGATGACCTCTCCTGGAATGCATCACCCTATGTGTATAGTGTCCGTTGGATGGGAGGGGAGAGTGGTCGTGGGCTCGGGAAGTTGGGAGAGAGGGGAAGAAGGAGGGTGGGTGTAAGGTGGAATGAACTGGTTTGATATGTTTAAATTTTTTTTAGAAAATTAAAAACATTAAAAAGATACCAATGTAAATTTTCAAATAATAAAATTAATATTTTAATAATTTAAAATTTTTACCTCTAATGACTTTGAAATATCACACTTCCAAAGAGAGAACATCACTTCCAGCACAAGTTCTAATAGATCTTACTAGTAAAAACTCACAGTAACCTATCAGGGAGGGGAGGGTGAAAACTGAAGGATCACAGATTCAGTGCATCTGGCTACTAGAGTTCTTTTCTCTACCTATTCTCAGACAAGCCATGTGCTCCTGTCCTCACACTGCCTCCTCAGATTGACTGCTATCTCTTCGATCCCTCGGACTAATTGCTCAAACAAAATCATCTCACTGCATGCTCTTCTGTCTCCTCTATCTTATCTTCCTCTCTCTGTCCAGCCATGTCACTCCTATCTCCAAATCCCTACTGCTGGGATCAAAGGCCTGATTCCCAAGTCCTGGGACCACCTTAGTGTGAGCTGTTTTTCTTTTGGACAGACTTAGTATGTGTCTAACTACTGACATAGTGTGTGTGTCTAACTACTGATTTAATGTGTGTGGATAACTAGTGACCTAGTCTTTGTAGCTAACTAATGACTTAGGTGTGTAGTTGACTAAATACATAGAAATACATAGGAGAATGGCTAACTACTATATCAGTGTGTGTGTGTCTCACTATTTTCTTGGTATTTTTGGCTAGCTAGTGAATTGGCTGACTAGTGACTTAGTATGGGTGGGTAAGTAGTGATATATTGTGTGTAGCTAACTAGAGACATAGTGGCTGTGGCTAACTAGGAACCTAGTAACCTAGATATCCCATAGGAAATTCAAATTGGCCACATAACAGCTCTCTAGATCCACATATTTTACAGGATCTTTCAAATTACTGCCAGCGAACAGGTAGATGGAAGGAGGGTTTTTCTATCTCTTTGTTAAACAAACTCTTACCCTCAACTTGGTTCTGTTCTCTTTCTGCCACACTAAAACTCTCTTCCGCGACAGAACTGCTGCTTGTCTCAGGGCAGTAGGCTGGGCTGAGGCAGCATCTACTCAAGACAAAATTGAATCTCAAAATATTATAATTTCTGCCAGCTGTTGGGGATATGTTTATGGCAGCTGCCATTTTGACAACGTGGCCTAGCCTGACCCCCCCATGGTTCTTCCCTCTGCTACACCAGCCACCTAGGCACAGGGAGTCTAGCCAGTTTCTGCCGCCAACAGAACCGGTAATTCATTTACCTTTTGCTTTTATTCTTTTATTTGCTTTATTGTTTATTCTTTGTTTCTAATTTCTCTTTTCAAAATGTCATACATAGCTTCACATTCAAGTCCTTCTCAATTTTACACAGTCCTGTTTAATATATCTGTACATTTAACTTAAATTTAACTTTATGTAAATGTAAGCTAACTTCATACAACTTAAATTCAATTGTACTAAGTCTCAAATATTTCTAAATTGCTATGTGCCTTTGAATGGTGGTAAACATTTAAGGTTATAAATGTCTATTTCAAGCTAACAAAATATTTATGCCACCCAGTCTTTCCTGTGAGCTGTTTATTAAGGTTAAGCCTCTATTATCACAGGGAGTTTTTCTCTACCTCTTTGTCCTCTATGGTTATAAGTGTAACCTACTAAGTAAAAACCAGTTACAGTCAGGATGTAGGGCCCTATGTAAAATATCCCTCCACAGCCGCTCAGCTTGGATCCAGTTGTCAAAACAGATTAATTACAGGGATATTTTGTATACTAAGGTATGCTAAACAGTCAAATGCTCAGAGATCTAGAGAATATGGCATTTAAAATGTCTCATTAAAAAGCTTTCTTAACAGAGAGACAGGCCAGCTGCTGGCACCACCCATTTCCTCCAAGATGACTGATGGACACTGAAAGAAGCTCCACCCACAAAAGTGGCAACACTAGCCACTGAGCAATCCTGCCTTTCATTTCATCCCTCACAAACTGTACACCTACATACTCTGGTCTGTGTTCAAACACTTGACAGATTAAAACATGCTGTGAAATAACAAAATCACTCCCCTTACCACAGTCATGTACTTTTTTCATAGTGGTGAATTCAGCACCTGGTTGCTTACCCTGAATCCTCCTGCAGTGTAAACAATTTTCCTTATTCTGCACTGAAGGTAGAAGCAATGCTCCACTTGGAAATGCTTTTCCTGTGACTTCATTGGATATTTGGCTACCTGACTCTAATGGAAAATTTAAATCTCTTAGGCGTTACAGTAATTTAAGAAATTTGATGGTATAGTACAGAAGACAGCAAGGCCATTGTGTGGAGAGCAACAGAGTACAACCAATGCTACTTGCATCAACATGAGGTATTATCTCATAAACATTCTTCTAACAAGATGCAAATGCATCTGTTGTAGCATTAATATGCCTTCCCAGGGAGAAATCACTTTGCCCAGAGAGGCGGTCCATAAAGACAAATATTTCTAACATAACATATATCTATCTCTGGAAAATACTCAGAGAGGAGCCAGCCTAGACATAGTTTGCTTTTCATATATGCTATCCTTCTTAAATGGCTTTTGCTTCAAGCTCCATTTTACACAGTGAACAATTTCAGTAGAGACTGGAGACAGCATGTCTAGCTACGTAGGGAGATGGGAGGATTACACAGCAAATGTGTTCCCAGTACTCTTCCTAAAGGCCTCCAGATACCCAAAACTGAAGGACCTGTTCCATATATAGGATCCTGAGGTGAAGGTGATGGAAAATGTGATAGATAGGAAATGTAGAAGGTAGAAAAGATTTTTTTTTTTTTAAAGAAAAAGCTGGGATAGGGAGATGTGTCCCATGAAAAGTTTCTTAAGGAGAATAGACTTGTATACTATTTCCACAGAGGAAATGGAAGGAAAGGGGACACTTACGTGAAGTAAGTAGAAACCCATTAAATGGGACAAACTCAGGAGAACACCACTAAAACAATGGAATACAGGATATCTCATGATCATTGCTGACTAAGCCCACAGTGGCCTTGGGACTAAGAACCATAGCTCTATGTAGTTTATATCTACATATCTGAAACAACCTGTCCACAAAGGCTTTGTTCCATACAATTACCAGCTCTCCAATGCAAATACCTGGTTTTTGGCGAGGTTCTGTGTATTATTGTCAATACACCAGGCCCTTAGGAAAAGCTTTCAAGGCCTAGGCCCCTGGTGGTTACTATCTCTTCTAAGAATGTTTCTCATCCCTGCATGAGGACCTAAGTAAAAGCTTTGCTTTATCAGGCCACTCATACATCATTGGTTTACTTTTTAAAATCTGGTGTCCTATTGCCACAGTGGTAGAACTATGCTTTTCTGGAGAAGAAAACTGCAACTATATGATATAATATAATTTAAGGTTGTTTATGACACTGTAATATCTCTCTGAGCAGCTTGTATTGGGGCAGGTGTATGATAAGGTTAAGGGACTAGATGCTGTTGCAACACAGGAGTAGCTTCTGTGTAATGGTTTGGAGTCAAATGTCTGGAAAATCATGGACAACAAATGTGTATCTAGGATTCAAAATTCTAACACGACTGATCAGCATACACTTATCTTTGTGTGTTTTAGAGGCAGTACTACCTCAGTTAAATTCTACTTTATGAGATATAATATCTCAAAAGCATTTGTAAATCGTTTGTGTTACAAATTCTATTCTTGTAGATCACTGCTCAATAGTGAAGTGCTACCCTTACATGAGATGCCTTTTACAACCAGCAGAAAATTAACAATACATGGATCTTACACATAAAATTAAAATGCAAACGGCTGAACTTATAAAAGGTACTTAACTAAAAGGGCTCTGGAAGTTTGTTGCCTTGCTTTCAGTGGGTGCACCTGAAGTATGTAGAAGTTGACTTAAAATAGGTTTCCATAGACACCTCCCTGCTCACAGTACTCAAAGCAGATACAGCCCACAGAATAGTTATTTGGTAGACTGCCTCTAGGTTCTGGGAATTTCAAGAACTACATGAGAATTCAGGGGACAGGTTGTCTCCTTGCAGCTTCCCACCCAATCCAGGGAATATCCACCACACTGGATCCATCACCTATCTCCCACCACCGATCTGAGGACGGCAGCCCCTCACCCACCATGCTGTGGTTTTAAAGTTTGCCCTTCCTCAAAGCACATCACTCAAAACCACTGGCTGTAGTTTCTCTTCAAATCCAGAACAGAACGGCCCTGCACTTCTTTTGACAGGCACATCACAAAGGGGCCTGATTAGCTATTAAGGCCTGAGTGATAAAAAGCACCTCCCAGGTGGTTGCAGAGTGCTTAAGGACTAATTGCAATGGTTGCTGATTGCCTTCTAGCACTAAGACTTTTCTACATCAGCAGTGATGTGCATTTCTATAGCAATTGTCCTATAGCTGAACTGTGCTATCATTCTGTAGTACACATGCATTTACCTTTCTTCCTCCTAGACATGGTGTTGCTAACTAAATATAATTACTTAAATGGATTGAGTGATTCTTGGTGAAAAAGTTGGAAGGGAGCTCCAAATATTTGTTAACTACCACAAAGAGATTTAGGAATGCAAAATGTGTTATTTGTTATTTGGTTAAACACTGAGTTTTGTTGAACTAAATTTGCTTTTTTACCTGTTTGTCACAGGAACTGTAGATAATCAGTAAAGAAAAGAAGGGACCACATCTCAAAAAAAGATAAATGATCTTTCTCGTGTCAGAATGCCGGATGATGGCTCCATGAATGTAGAATTTTATCCCTGAAATTCAGAGCAAACACTTGGCAAAGGCATCATAATGAGAAAATAGTCTTCATGGAAAATTGAATATTTACAGAGGAATACATCTTCTGTAAGCATATAAAAAAATAAAACAAAACAAAAACCAACTGCAGTAATGAAGGTTCTCTGTATGAAAAGGAATGTAGGATGAATCTCTCCATATATGTAGAAAGTGAATTTATTACGATGTCTCAGAAGCTGTGATATATTTAGTCCAACAATGGTTGCCTACCAATGGGAATCTGAAGAGTACAGCAGTTTTTTACTTTATCAGGATGGATGTGTAAGCAGGTCATTATACATCAAAATTCCAAAAAAAGTAGGCTCTAATCATAGTAAAAGAATAAACTTGTACCCAAAGCTAGGGTACGCAGCCAAAGAGGGAAAGCTTCCTCCTTCAATACCATTTAAACATGTAGGCTACCAGCAGAAGGTTGATCTGTTCCTTTATGTGACTTTGTTCTGTTTTGTTTTTTGTTTTCAAAACAGGGTTTTTCTGTGCAGGAATTAAACTCATTCTGTGGATTTGGCTGGGCTCAACCTAAGCAAAATCAGGCAGCCTCCTGTGTCCTAGGATTAAACATTTGCACTGCCACCAAGCAGTTAAAGGTGGATCTTATCATCTGTTTGCATACAAGGCTTCTGTATGGCTTTGGCAGCCCTGGAATATATTCTTCCAGTCAGAAGTTTCTCAACTCCTACATGGGAATCCATTCCAACTCGTCATGAGTTCAAAGTGCTCCAATAACTCCTATTGTCCTTAAGACATTATCTTTCCTGCTACAGGACACCTGTGCCTTGATGATGAATATCTCCTATCTAAATAGCAATGATTTGGGAGTAGACAGGTTAACCACCCAGAAGTAAGGGAGGAAGTGCAGCAATGGGGTGCCTGAAGGCACATAGTATGTGCAATTATGGAGTACCTTTAACATTAGTGGAAGCAATTTCTGTTTTCCCTTTATACTTATTAATAGATGTCCCCTTCCATTGCCGCACCTTTGTTTGACTACTTAAGTTTTGTGTATGAATAAAATGAAGCTTTCAGTATTGACTGAATCTGCCTGCCTGACATCATATCGTGTCTCTGTCTTCCTTTCATCAATGATAGCTGGTCTTCCAATTGTCCACACTCAGTGACTGAGGAATTGACATGGGGCTGAGCTGCTGTTTCTGATTACAGTCCTACAAACTCCAGTCCACAACACATTGTTCCTCACATCCTGGAGAATTGAGTTTGTTCTGCAACTTAAAAATGCTGGAACTCACTCAGGCAGCATCAGCAACCCCGTGGCATATGCCATTATTCCACAACATATCTTATTGTGCTGTGGATGTGAATATAAGTAATTATTACTTCAAATTCCATGCTTCTTCATGTTCTCACTATTTGCCCATGGGTGCTTCAACTTGAAGTACTGCCTTCAAAATGGATTATGCAAAGATGCTATAAAATATCATGGCAAAGACATTTTTACCAGAAAAAGAAACAACAAATCCTGTTGTATGTGTGTGTCTGTAAATTGATTACCAGTTTTTAGACAATGATATTTGTTTGGAGATCATAAGTCAACTTTGTGAGGTCCACTTTTGGCCTATCACCACGGCAACTATAGACTCATAAAATTCTCATTTTCCAGGGAATCACATTGTAGAAAAAGTCTTGAGTCTTAAAAATGTCTCTATGAAAGAAACATTGATTTCTTATATGACCACCTTATAGCAGAAACAGGAACCGAGTATATGGGAGTGCTTTAGAGATGCGAAAAATTCCATATTTAGCTTTCTAATTTTGTTTTGCATATATTTGCATTCTATGTCTATTATGACCCTTGATTTGGATTATTTACTGTTTTCTTTTTTTGTTTTCATAAGTGTTCAAACTGAATATAGATGCTTTAAATTTTCATTAATTTTACTTTTTGTATTTTTTCTCTTCTTTTTAAGAATAGTATTACTTTGATATCCTGTCTTAAATAGAATTCACTTTATAGATTAGTCTGTCCTAGAACATGAGAGATATTTATTAACCTTGAATCCAGAGTGCTGGTATAGTAGTTTGGCTTGTCAACAGAAGTTAGTTCATTAGCTTGGCTCACTTATGATGAGTGACTGAGCCTGGTTGTTAGTGTAGCCAGACAACAGTCTCTGGCACTAAACTCCAGTAACAGAAGATGGTGCCCATCAAATGCAGGTTTTCTGCCTCAAAGTCCATTGTCTTTTCAAATATGGGAAATATTATTTTCCCTTTATCATTTACTCTTGTAAAACTCACTGAATGTCTTGTAAGGGTTCTGTCTATTACTAGTAATGGAGACAGCCAGGTTCACAGATGTAAGATGTTTTCTATACAGTTAAGTGTAATTCTTCATGTTATTCATCACATCTAATGTCTCACTAAGTAAACTTGAAGCGATGAAGCCAGGCATGGTGGCAGAAGCCTTTAGTAATGGTTCTTAGAGAGCGGAGGTAGGAATTTCAGGATTTCCTAGTCACCAAAGATGAAAGTGGTCCCTGGGGTATGGTGTTCATACCACAATCACAGTTAGTCTGTGACTGCTTCAGGACAATGTCCATAATCTTGCCCAAAGCTCTGGGTCTTCAGGGCCATGGCACCAGCAAATGTTAGCTAATTTGTTGACCCCACCTTATTACCTATTATTAATTTTAATGAATTCTGTTAAAATAGAATCAAAGTTACTTTACCATAACCATCTCTGTTTCCTATCCCTCTCAAGTCTGCATCAACCCCAAAGTCATTTGGGTTAGGGACAAGGCCCAACCCCATGTGAATAGGCTGAATATTTTTCCATGGGGAATGGGTTCCTGAAGCCTTTCATACATCAGGGATTCATCCTGATTCCACTGCCAGATATCCCTTAGACTTACTAGGCCTTCTAAATGAGATGCACTTTTAGGGGTTTTAGGTCAGTCATATTATGGATTCCCAACTGTCAGACTGGGGTGCATGAGCTCTGCACTGTTTTGTTTAAGTGATTCTGTGGATATCTCGAACCTGGTCTTTAACCCTGTACTTATCACTCCTCTGTCTCTGCAACTGGATTCCAGGAGTTCCACTTAGTGCTTAGCTGTGGGTGTCTGCTTGTTTCTTTCAACTACTGGATGAAGGCTCTAGAATATCCTATAAAGTAGATATCAATATCATTATATGGAAGGGCATTTAAGGTAGTCTCTTCACTATTGCTTATATTTTTATTTGGGGTGATCCTTGTAGACCTCTGGACATTTTCCTAGTGCCAGATTTCTCTTACCACCTATTATATTTCCATCTAGTATGGTATCTCTTTTGTTGCTCTCCTCTATTCTTTCCAAAACTCAGTCTTCTTGATGCCTCTTGTTCTCCTTTCCCATTCCATTCTCCCCTTCTCTTTCTCCTAACTCTCCCTTCCATCACACAATGCTGCCAATTTTCTCAGGAGACCTTGTCCCTTTCCACTACTATGGGGAAACAATGGCAGGAGTTTCAAGGGTGAAGTCTGACCTGAGGTGAATCCAGGGGAGTGCGCCCCTTGACACCCTGAAGGTTGGGCTTGGAACAGTGCTAACAAACACTGCCACGACTCAAACGTCCTCTCTCCAACTGCAGCTCAATATTAAGGCTGAAGCTTTGCACAACCTACTTTGTCCATCTCTCAAGGAACAGTTGCTGATGGTCTACAGGATGGTGGCTAAGGGAAACCTTGTAAACCACACTACCTGCTAAAAGAGATCCCACCAACCCCTGAAACCTTCCTCTCCATATCATCCCTGGGAAGAAGGAAGAACCCATACTTAAACCAAGATACGCATAACTAGGGAGGCTGGGTTGTTGCGTGGGAACGCTAATGGCTTCTGTATCTATACAGAGAGTTTAGAATGTTTGGTAGTCCTGGTCCAAACCTGCCCTCAAGTTCTGTGTCTTTTCTGCTCATTTAGTCCTGTAACTCAGGATTTGGTAGCCAATCAGAGCTTCAAGCATAGACTCCAGTCATAGGGGAGGTTTCTTCCCAGTCTTATATGAGGTGCCTTTGGTACAGAGTGTGAAACCAGAAGGTGGAGAAGCTTGGTTTCACGTCTCTCTTGCTCCCATTATCTCTTTCCTCTCCATCATTTCTCACTCCTCATGCTGTCTTTCTTTCTCTGTGTGTCTGTCTGTCTCTCTGTCTTTCTCTCTCTCTCTCTCTCTCTCTCTCTCTCTCTCTCTCTCTCTTGGGTTGCAGATTATATCAGAAGGGCTGAACAGTTTTTCATTTATTTTGGGTGTAGTGAAATTAGTAAGAACCGTGGTCCACAAAAAAAAATCATTTTGATTATTGAAATTAAAGAAAAGTATGATGGCTAAAATCTTCACCAAATTGTTTGTATGATGTTGATTTCCTCTTTCATGAGCTATCCCCTATCACTTCATATCAAGATGACAGAGAAATGATAGAGACAGGTTTAGAGATATGAATGAGAAAAATTAATGAACGTTTATTGCAAGGACCTATGTCCGGATTTTGACAAAATTCTGTAGTTACTGCTACAAAAATAACCCAAAAAGCTAACATTCTTGTGAACAAGTGTGAGCAAACAAAAAACCATGCACTGGCACTACATAATTAAAATGAAATCAAATCTTTAAACAAACATATTTTAACTTGTTAATACACAATATTGTGAGCACTCATTCCTATAACCCAGGTACTTAGGTGTTTAAAGTATTAACAGTTTCCTTCAGTATTAATTGCTTTATATAATACAAATCAAATGTGCATGATTGTAATTAGAGAAATCAATCTTCCCAATGAGGTCTATTATATTGTGAAAGTCATGAGTGAAAGAGCCTCCACAGCAGGGCCTCTGCTAAAGAGGCATCACATGGAGAGTGCCAGGTCCCAGCAAGATCTTCCTGTCAGTACAGAAGCATTCAGACATCAGCCCAGTATTTCACGGCCCTGGCCCTGGCCCTGGCCCTGGCCCTGGCGCTGGCCCTGGCCCTGGCACTGGCCCTGGCCCTGGCCCTGGCCCTGGCCCTGGCCCTGGCCCTGGCCCTGGCCCTGGCCCACTAATTAATTATCAATTTAATTTTTTAAAAACATCTTTATTCCAGGAAGAGATCATTCTGAGTACTCCATGTGGGATTTAAGTATGCACCACCATGTCATTCTTCAAACATATTTCATTATATATTAATTATTTAAATCGATGAAGATGTTGTTCTTTTGACTCGAGTCAGGAAATTCCGCCATGGGAGTTAATCACGTGGAATTATTTAATAATCTAAGTACTACTTCCTTGACAATTACTGGAATTTGGCTCCATCTTATGAGTGTTAAGTATGGAGGACTATCCAATTATTAACTTATTTGATTGCGTAATTAATGATGGTGTCATCCGTCATTTGGCTGCTGAGGGATTGACACAGCAGGAGATCGGTTTCAGAAGCAGTTTTCAGAGAATGGGGGACACTGCCTTATACAGTGATTACTGATTATGTAATAGTAGATTTTTAGCAATCGAATGATTACACGAGTTAAAAAAAAAACTGTACTGTTTCGCATCATCAGTTTCTGAGAGGTTGCAACAGAACTAACCCATGAAGGACACAGTGACCAGCGATTTTAAAAATGGAATAACTGAATAATCTCCTGATCAGGGAATCTCATCTAATGAACTCTGTCGGGCTGATAACATGACACACCACCAAGAATAAATCACTCTAAATAACCATATTAGAAAGTGGGGTACAGGACTTAATAGAGAACTGTCAATTGAGGAATCCAAAATGACTGAAAGAAACAGAAGACACTGCTCAAAATCCTTAAACATCAGCCTAATGCAAACCTAAACAACTCTGAGAAACCATGGGATCGAGCCCCTCTAAAGGGGAAGAGGATGAAGAGGAGTTTATTTTATTTTCAATAAAGGGAAAAGGATTATAGTAGAGGCGATTAATTGTATTGTTTCCATTGTAGAAATTAGAAGATTGAAGCATAGAAAACAGGTTTAAAGTACTCATCATTGTACTTGAATGGCAAAATGATGCTTTCGTTTTCATGCTTATGTCTCTATAGGCATGTTGTAGCTTGAGAGAATGGTAAATATGTAGAACTCAAAAGAAAGAGCCCTGCTTTGTTTTTGTGAGAAACTAACTCAGTGAGGCTGTAAGGTCAGTTCATTGAGGGGGGGTATACTCCTTTTAGCATGGGGGAGGGGCACTAGAATGTGACAGAATGTTGGTTCATAAATGTTGCCTGGCAACCCTGCTTGCATTCTGTATCCTGGTATGATGGGCCAAGGAACAGAGCCGAAGCTTCGAGAATGGTTTAACATGGGACATTACAGTCTCCCAAGAAAACAATCTCATAAAAATTTAATGACAGCATTTATTCACCTAAAAAAGTCATAGCCACACCTTTGGAAGTGTACCTACATCTTTTACTGGTTTCCAAATTCAAGATTACCTAATCATCACTGAACGTATTCTGTGGAGAAACTGTTCAAAGTCTTCTGTTTATGAATATTCTCTCTCCTAAGAAGAAAAATTTTGGAACAAAAGATAATAAGACTCACAATTATTCATCAAGAGGTGAGTTTGCCCTTTTTGACTTCCTTCAGGAAGGTGATAATCCATTTGTTAGAGTAGACTTAGTGATTGTTGGATTTCATTCCATTTCTTTTGAGGCAGCCATCCAACATTAAATATGTGATATCTTCTAAAAACCCTGCATCCACAATGACAGTTCAGCATTTAAACATGTTACTATTATACTCTGCGATTAAATAAGGGATGAACCTGGGAGTTTCCCACAATCATGTGGGAGTCAACTGAGAGGCAATTGTGTGGAGTATGGCAGACCATTTCATCTTCTGATTGTGTTGTTATTTGATTATTAATATAGGACATTAGATAATCAATGATCAGTGGATTGTGGTGACGCGAAGTGGGAGGCAATTATTATAGACCATGTTAATATCAATTATGTAGTTAAAATATTTAAACTAATCACGACAGCATCGTTCATGAGCCTGGTTTGGAGCCACCTTAGTGAAGTGGATGATGTTACATGAACTCATTATTTGATTATTTAATTATATAAAACAATGATTATATCATCCATGACACCTGGAATCTGGTGCCACAGATCATCTAATTACATAATTAATGTATTTAAGTTGACAATCTGTGTTAATCCCCAAGATAATGTAAATGTTTTTATAGTAATGTAAACAACAATCCTCCATTCCATGAAGAGACTTGTAAAGCTCCCTCTTGTGGAGTTAATGTGCAATATCTACATTTTATGATTCATTGACTCAATTGATGATGATGACATCCATCATGACTGGAGTCTGGCCATGCTTCCGTGTCAGAAAAATAGTACATCCCCTATACATTGTGACAGATACCTATTACTGACTTATTAAATTCTTTAAATTATGTAAACAACAGACAGTGCCATCACCGATTAAGTTTAGGGTGCAAAAATCTGTCAGGGACAAGATTAGGAGAGATGTAGTCATGGGCAGAGCATTTTCTGAATGATCTATGCATCTCCCAGAGTATGAGGGATGCAGGGTGATTGAGTCCATAAGGTGGCACGGTGCCCTCCAAGAAGTACAAGGCTTCACCAAGTCCGGCACAGTAGTCTGGGTGTTGACTACCTCCTCTTCCTCCACATCTTCACATCGTTTGTGATCTACCGTGAGAAGAAGGAGTGGCACTAGGAGGTCGGCACCATCACCGGGACCTGGGAAAAGGATGACGACTCAGAACACTGAAGAACATCTCTCTCTCAGCTATGCTGGTGATGCCCCTGTTGCGGCCATCTTTTCAGCTGTTATCATCATTGTGGCTACTATTGCTACACCAGGATTGGGCCCATTATCTCACGTCCTGCCACATCACAACAGAGATTCAGGCGCCTGTGATGAGGTCAGGCCGACAGAATTCATCAGGCAAGACAGTAGTATCATTATCTGACGATTATCTGATGGCATTTTAAAAATGTGTGATGACAGCATACATTTTCATACCTGCCATGTCTGCCTAGGAATTGATGATACAAAGAAATAGGTCAATGGCTTACATATTTAAAGATGTAATTATTAAATTCTTTCATTATATAATCTGTGATCCCTGAAGTTTGGCGCCACCTTGTGTGACTCAAGTGTGACAGACGATCTAAGTATCTGATTATTTCATTATTCAAATCTGTCTTTTTCTACTCCAGGAAGAGTGGAGTCTGGATCAACCTTGTTGGTGTTAATTTGTATGTTGTGAATACTTTCTTTCTTTCTATAATTCTTTCTTTCTTCCTTTCTTTCTTTCTTTCTTTCTTTCATTCTTTCTTTCTTCCTTTCTTTATTTAAATCAATGTTGATATCATTTTGTTACCTCTGTAGGGGTGAATTATGAGAAACAATCTTTTTATTCATTCATTTTTTGTTCAAACCTATGATTAAGAACTCAATGTCACTTCAGTATTGAGCAATCATTTAGACTTCATACATAAAAGACCATCCACTTGTTTAAGGTTTATTCATTAATTATGAAAATCTGTCATTATGTATTCAGTAATC